>NW_019154098.1:7801147-7816035 GCF_002288905.1 Enhydra lutris kenyoni | reverse complement strand
CTCTCTCTCTGCCTGCCTCTCTGTCTACTTGTGATCTCTCTCTGTCAAATAAATAATAAATAAAATCTTTTAACAAAAAAAAAAAAAACAAAAAAAAAAAACAAAAAAAAAAACCACAGAGTCCAGGGCCCCAGAGATTCTGATTCCGTTGGCCCGTAGTGGGGACTGAGAATTTGCATTTCCGACAAGCTTCCAAGTGATGCTGAGTAGGGCTGCCATACCTAACAGTGGCCTAATCAAGCTAATTTATTTTTCTCTCACATTAAAGAAGTCCTTAGGTAGGTGGTCCAAGGTTGGGACCAAGATGTCAGAATGTGGGCTCCTTCCCTCCCCTTCCTGCATTAAGTGACATGTGGTTTCCTACTCCAAAATGATTGCTTGAGCTCCAGCCATCAAGTGCACATTTGAGCCAGTTAAAAATGAGGAAGTGGGGGAGGACTTGTCCCCTCTCTTTTTAAGGACATGTGTCAGATATTGCACATGGTACCTCCACTGACATTTTCTTGGCACATAGGTGAATCACAATGACAGCAAAGAAATCTGGAAAATATACTTTTTATATTGGGTGTAATGTGCCTAGCCTAAAACTCAGGGTTTTATGACCACCCGGGAGGAGAAAGCATTTCCAACACACCGATGTTCCATGTAGTTACTATAGAACTTTTCTCTACTCTCCAGCCAGAGGTTTGAGATTTCAACCCCCCTATATGCTAGGCAGTTGACATAAAATTCTGAATTTCTAGTTCTGATTATCCCCTGTATCAGTCAGTTTGGGCTGCTATAACAAAATACCATAGAATTGGTGGTTTAAACAACAGAAATGTATTTCTTAGGATTCTGGAGGCTGGAAGTCCAAGATCAGTGGGGTTTGATTCCTGCTGAGAAGCTCTTCCAGGCTTCTCACTGTGTGCTCACAGGGCTGGAGAGAGTGAGTACAGGGTGGGAGGAAGAGGGAAGGAGCAGGGGGAGGGGAAAGGGAAGGAGAGAGAGAGAATGCTCTGGCATCTCTTCTTACAAAGTCATTGATCCTGTAGGATCAGGGCCCCACCTTTATAATCTCATTTAACCTTAATTACTTCTTTATGGGCCAAGTCTCCAAATTTAACCTCACTGGAGGTTAAGGCTTCAACATACGATTTTTGGGGGAAATGACTCAGTCCATAGCACCCCCCTATAGGGGTAAATATTATTACCTTCCTTTAGAGTTTAGGACATTGAGTCTCAGAAAATTTTAATGATTTTCCTGAGGTCCCAAAGTCACTAAATGCCCAAACCAAGATTCAAATTAAAATCTTCCCTAGCCTAGGGTCCTTTTAATGCATCATTTTGCATCCCGGGAATTGTACATTTGTTTGCAGGATGAGCCTTGTATAAGTCAACTCCTGTTGCATGATACACAGCCACAAAGATCTCAGAGACAGGCATTTACTCCCCTCCTGCGTCTGTGTATCAGCAGGGGCCCAGCTGAATTAGATGGGGCAGGACTAGGTGTGTCTAAGCTGCCCTCTTGGTCTGGGTTTGCTCCATGAGCCTCTCAACTTTCTTGAATCCAGGGGCTCATTGGGGGAGTCCTTCTCTGGAATGCAGAGCATACCTCACTTTGCAAGCCCACTTCCACCCCTGCCCTGCAGTGGATCTATTTCTACTTAATGGCCAAAGGAAATCAATTGGCCAAGACCGAGGTAGGCAATATATTCATCCTAGATAGGAGTAAATATTTTTGAGTGTGTTCTAATCAACCCGAAGCCCTTAGGCAGAAACATTGGTTTGGAAAGAGCAGTAGACTGAGACTCAGGAGTCCTGAGTTCTGGTCCCAGATCTGCCATGAATGACTTATGTGACGTTGGACACATTACTGACCCTTCCTGGATCTCTCAGGCCTATCTGGGCTTTGACTTAAGAAGCTGTGGCTTGGGGGCGCCTGGGTGGCTCAGTGGGTTAAAGCCTCTGCCTTCGGCTCAGGTCATGATCTCAGGGTCCTGTGATCGAGCCCCACGTCGGGCTCCCTGCTCAGCGGGATGCCTGCTTCCCCCTCTTTCTCTGCCTGACTCTCTGCCTACTTGTGATCTCTATCAAATAAATAAATAAAATCTAAAAAAAAAAAAAAAAAGAAGCTGTGGCTTGAAAAAACAAATCTGTGCCCCTCGAATTTCTAATCTCTTCTAAACGTAGCTTGTCTTTACTTCTTTGGAGCAAAAATACACAGCACTAAAGTCCCTTCCAAGCTGTTGGGTTATTGTTCATGACTGTTACTGATAACTGGAGCACTGCTCATCTGGTCCTGCTGGTCCCAGGAAGGCTCCAAAAGAAAGGAAGCCATCGGGAAGCTGTTGACATTGTGACCTGCTCCTGGGGCCCCACTGCACCTCTGCTCAGACAAGTGAGCTTTGATTTTGGTGATTGATGATAATGCCTTTGAGAGCAAGGGTAAACATGCCATGGTTTATTTTGCAGAATTAATGAAGTCTGATTAATCTCCCAGTCGCCAGCAGATTCTGTTCTGAGAAACAGAGGGATACTGCCAGGCTTTTGTGAAGGAGGACTCATGCATGGAAATCATCTAGAATCCTCACAACCACATCTTTTCAATCCTGTGGATCTTTGGGTGGATTCTTTGCTGTTGGACCAGATGACTGTTGATCAGGGGCAGACACTTCTCACAACATGGTGTAGGATACAGTAATAGTAGCTGAAGTTAAGTGGGCTGTGACCATGGTCAGGCGCTCTCCTTGGTCCTGCGCACACACTATCCCAATTATTGGAGAGTGGATATACTTTTGACTTAGATAGACATCAGTTCAAATTATAGTCTCCCAATGGACAAGCTGTGTGATCTTGGATGTGTAGAGTGAGCTCTTCTGTTGGTCCTCTCCATAGATTCCACCAGGACTTCTCTGCCCACCCATATTTTGCAACAAAGACAGTACCAGTGTGTTGACTTGTCACATGTAGATGGGAGCTTCCCCATCTAGCACATACTGATTGTGACCTTGAGCAAATTATTTTATTTTGATGAGACTCAGTTTCTTCATCTGAAAAACAGGAAATAAAATCCATCATGTATGGTTGCTATAATGCTTAAATGAGTTAATGCAGATGGATTGCACAGCTTGTCCTGGGCCCAAGGTAGGACCCAATAAATGTCATCTACTATCATTTAGTTAAATATTTATTGAGAAGAGAGAACCAATTGTGAGACAAGTATGTGTGGGCACAGTGGAGGAAACAGGATCTTTGTCCTCCAAAATCTCAAAGACCAGGAGCAAACAAGGCAAGATTGGCTAAACCAACTGAGAAGTGAAATGAGGGTTATGTGGTCCGTGTAGAGGGCCCCTGCCTTCTGTCTGCTGGTTGTAGTGGGACTCCCATGAGTAGCACTCATGCTCTAATCACATGGCCCCCCGTTTTTGGCTGCCATATTCTTCCAATACCTGAGAGAGACTGATCTAAGGGAGAGCACCTGACCCGAACTAGGGTCATAGACCCTTCTCTATGATTCATAGTTCTTCTGGATGGCAAGTGAACTTAGTGATAAATCACTCCATTAAAAAATGAATTATTTTGGCTAATAGGAGTCTCCTATGAATACCATGAAAACAGAGAGGATCCTTTGCCCCTGGCCTGACATCTGTTTCTCTGTGAGGGGGTGATGTGCATTTATGGGTTGGATCCTGAAGCACAGACTCGGCTGGGCTCATTACTGAGTGGGTTCACTGTGTGTTGAAGAGTACAGATCAGTTTTCCTGTCTGTTTTTCCATTTTCCTTTTTGCTCCCAGAGGCTGGTTGGGTAACCTGAGCCCTGCCTGACCCTCTGAGACAGGGTACCCTTTATTTCTTGTCCTCTTGCTTCCTCATGGTCAGTGTTATGCAATGGGACTTTCTGCAAAGATGGAAATGTTCTACATCTACATTGTCCAGTATGGTAGTCATTGGTCATGTGTGGCTATTGAGCACTCAAAATGGTGGCTGGTGTGACTGAAGAGTTGAATTTTTAATTTTAATTCATTTACGTTTAAGTTTAAATATCCTCATGTGGCTAAGAGCTACTGTATCAGACAGCACAGCTGTACCAAAGAGAAAAGGCTGGCAGGCAACTTCATTCCTAAATTTTGTCGCTTCCATTTAGAAATCCAGTATTAACGAAACCAGGTTTAACAGAGTGCTGGCCCCACCTTTTTGCTCCTTATGTGTGAAGGAGGCAAGTGGGAGAAGTCAAAATTTGGATGTGGATTTTTTGTGAGGTAGAGGCTGCAATGGCTTCTGGTCTAACTTGTGTTTTAAATTCCTCTTTAACAGGGAATGCTGAATTCCACTGCTGGTCACTGGCCCAGCGAATAATAGTCAGACTTTTATCTCTTAGATGGCCACTCTTTCTGGTAGATCTATCTTTCAGGACCTCTGTAGGAAAGAGGGGTGATTGAGGGGGAGGATTCAGATGCTCAGGGGGCCGAGAAATACTCCATTTGCAGCTCCACCCCAGTTCCCTGTGCAGATTATAGTGGGGCTTAGAGAGTGTCGCTCCATCTCAGCATGTCAGACAGAGGTGCCAGCCCAGCTTGGGCTATGCAGTGTCTGCATTTGGGTTGAGTGGGTTGGGTATTGTTTGTCCCTGCCTATGGTGCGTCTCCAAGTAAGGTTACTCCAATTTGTCCAAGAGCAAGCCTCTGGAGAAGGTTATAGGTGTAAGGTGTCAACATTATTATCTATACCTGCCCCCCAATTTCTACCTCTCCTGCCTTCATTTCATCCACCTTTCCCAATTTTGACATAAAAAATTTCCCAGGATGCTATTTCTTATGCTTTCTCCAGTACGACTTTCTATGACATAAATTGTTTTATTGAGAATGGTTAACGCTCTCTAAAGTCATGACTTGACTTCTTCTGCCTCTGAGAGGAGCTCCTCAAGAACAGGAGTCTTATTCTTGTTTTCAATCTCTATATTGCCAGTGCGTAGAAATGTGCCTCGTAAAATGTTTGTGTGCACTTGAGAAGAATGTGTGTTCTGCTGTTGGATAGAATGTTCTGTAGATATCTGTTAGGTCCGCTTGGTCTAAAGTGTGGTCAAGTCTAATGTTTCCTTGTTGATTTTCTGTCTGGACGGTCTATCCATTGTTGAAAGTGAGGTATTGTAGTGGACTCCTGCTATTGTACTGTGGTCTATCTTTCCCTTCATATCTGTTATGTTTGCTTAATATATTTGGGTACTTTAATATGGGGTGCATATATATATTATGATTTATGATATCTTCTTCATGAATGACTCCTTTATCATTACATAATGATGTTCTTTTCTCCTGTTACTGTTTTTGACTTAAAGTCTATTTTGTCTGATAGAAGTAAAGTTACTTGGCTCTTTTTTGTTTATTTGCTATTAAGAGAAGGAGAGAGAGTGAGGGTGAGATTTGGGGGGAGGGGCAAAAGGAGAGAGGGAGAGAGAGAATCTTAAGCAGGCTGCACATTCAGTAAAGAGTCTGGCAAAGGGCTTGATTTCATGACCCTGAGATCATGACCTCCAACTGAGCCAACACAGGCACCCCCACCCTACATTTTTTTCTTATTTCCACTTGCATGAACTATCTTTTTCCATCCCTTCACTTTGAGCCTGTGTGTGTCCTTAAAGTTGAAATGAGTCTGTAGGCAGCATACAGTGGGGAGTTATTTCTTTCTTTTTAAAATCCATCTGGCCGCTCTATGTCCTTTGATTGGGGAGTTCAATCCATTTTCTTTTAGAGTAATTATTGATGTGTAAGGACTTACTAATACCATCTTATTGTTTCCTAGCTATTTTGTAGTTCCCTTATTCCTTTCTTCCTCTCTTGCTGCCTTCCTTTGTGAATTAATGATTTTCTGTAGTGGTATGCTTTGATTCCTTTCTCTTTACTGTCGGTAGATCTATCTTTTGTTTTTGTTTTGTGGTTACCTTGAGGCTTGCATAAAACATCTCATTGATACAGCAGTCTATTTTATGCTGACAGCAATTTAACTTCGATTGCACAAAAACTTTACCTTTCAATTCTGCCCTTTTTGTAAATATACTCAAATGCCATACATTCCCTAAATGGGACTGTTTCAAACAGGTGCAAACACTTGACTGTATCTTGTGAAGGAACTGTTTATTTAATTTAAGAGACCAAGGGTTAGGTGGCTGAGAGTTTGAGCGTAGGGCTGCCAAGAATTCCATTTTGCTGCCGATGAGAAGTGGCCCTTTTTTGGATGGATGGTTCTTGCTCTTTTTTACACAAGAGATGAACTGTTTTTCCAGGCATGTCTTATGTCTTTTTTCAATTTTTGTGTCTCAACACCTACTACAGTGTTTGGGTAGAGTAAGATATTTAATTTGATGTTAGTAGGCACTTATTTAATATGGGAGGAATATTGGAATCATTGGGCCGTGTGTGCTTCTTCACCGTTGTTTTCATGTTGCAAGGCAAGGGTTCCCATCCTAACTGCATGTTAGAATTTCCCAGAGGGCTTTAAAAAACATCAGTGTTCAAATGTGTATCCCTGGACATTCTGACTTGCTTGGTCTAGGGGAGAGCATGTACATGGTGATGGTTAGCAACTCCCTGGTGATTCTCAGTGGCCAGAGGTGAGCTCCACTGATGAGGAGGGAGGTGTAAGTGTAGGAAGAGTCAGCAGAACTGGATTCTGCTCTGTGTTCTCTCACCAGCTTGCTGTGTGACCTCAGGCAAGTTACTCCTGTGATTTGGGTCTTGGGTTTCTCACCTGAAAAATGTTAGCATTGGATTGGAATGGTCATTTTTAATCTTTTTAGTTCAGGAATTCATTAAAAACTCTAGGAAAATATATCTATGCATATTTGCATAACATTTGCATACCATTTCAAGGAATTCACAGAATCTCTTGTTTTGGTCAGGATTCTTTTGGTTCCAAATGACAGAGACACAGCTCACAGTGGCATATGCCGAAAGACAATGTAATGGTTTCTAGGGCTCAAAAGTTTTGGAGAAGCAATAACTTTAGGCATGGCTGGATCTGGGAACCCAAAGAAGGCCATCAGGTGCTGAATTCTTTCTATCTCTCAGTGCTGCTCTCTGAGTTGTTGCCTTTCTTTTCAGGAAGGGTCTCCCCAGGTGATTGTAAATATGTCCATCAGCAGCCTAGTGGACATTCCGCCTGTTGAACAGCCCCATCATAAAGAGCATGACTCTTTCTCATGGTTCTGTTAAAAGTCCTGGCCAGACCTGATGCCGTCCCTAGATAGTAGGATGGGTACTGGACGGGGCATGTGCCTGTCACTGTAACATGGGGTAGGTGAGCCTGCCTGGACCATATGGAGAGTGAAACAGGGATGGTGTCCCAAAAGGAGACCAGGATATTATTATCATGAGATGAGGCAATGGATACTGGGAAGATAAACACTACAGACATCCATCTCATATCTATGGAACCCTTAGAGTTGCTGGGCTTCAAGCTGAAAGCTTCCAGACTCATGAGCCCTGAGGTCCCTCTGCGTACTAATACTCCTCAATGATAGATAACATGGTGCTCTTATGAGTCCTATTTTTGAAATATATATGCATTTTTATATATAATATGTATCTTGTGTATAATATATAAGAAAGGTATTCTTGATGGGGCGCCTGGGTGGCTCAGTGGGTTAAAGCCTCTGCCTTCGGCTCAGGTCATGATCCCAGGTCCTGGGTTCAAGCCCCACATCGGGCTTTCTGCTCGGCGGGGAGCCTGCTTCCTCCTCTCTCTCTGCCTGCCTCTCTGCCTACTTGTGATTTCTCTCTGTCAAATAAATAAATAAAATCTTAAAAAAAAAAAAAAAAAAGGAAAGGTATTCTTTTTTCTTCTTTCTGTGTTTAAGTTTGTTTTCCACTCACGTTTTCTGGAGTGTGAGTTATGTGCTAGCTCTGTTAGCCACATTTGTTTGGACCCCGATAGCAAAACTTAAGTTGGGTTGGGAACGTGCAAAAAACCCATGGAGGAAATGAAAGAGCTTGAGGTTGGAATCCTGGCCTCCCAACTCCAAGCACAATGCCATCTCCATGAAAATACTGCTTGATGTCTTGTCTTCAATGTTTTTCCTGTTTTGAGAGAGTGGCCCCATGGAGTACTTGTTAACTTGAATGAATAATTCCTCCTCCATCATTTAGGGGGAATTGCCTTTCTAGTGTCAATAGCCTTGCACCCCATCATCTTATGAAACAGGGTAGTTTTTGTTTCTTTAAGCCTGACTCTTTCATTTAAGAAAGCAATACATCCAGTGATTTTTTTACCTGCTTCTTGGGTCTACACTCATCTAGCTCTTATTGCCTTCTGTTATGTGGGATGTGAGCCTCAGACCAGGGGACATGTCTGTCATCAGTGAGTGTGACAATTAGGGCTGTGTCCAGAAAACCGTGGGTGATTAGAGGGAAGGACTATTAGGAGCATCCTGAGATTTCTAAAATACTAAGCCTGGGATAAATGACCTACCTTTTTTAAGAGTGTAATTTCAAAGGCAGTGGTCCATCCCAGAAGAAAAGACATGATTTTTGCCTGAGCTATCAAATAATTTAATTATTGTGTAATCTAGGACTTCTAATAGTGAGCTAATGGAATAAATAAAAAGATTCACTGCTTAAAGATACCAAAGACTTATTGCTTAGCTTCTACAGATATTTAAAGGATGATTCTGAAGGATGAACAAAACATACCTTCTTAATGTGTGACAGGAATAAAGTGAATGGTCTGAAAAAAAATGCATTAACTAACTTTATTTGATTATAATCCATGATGAGTTTCATGGCAGCTAAGAGCGATAACAGCTCGATACAGGTTCTCTTGGTCCACGTCACAGTTCCAGTCCTTGTTTATCTTTTGAACTCTTCCCCGTGCTGGACACTTATTACCCACGGTGTTCTAACAACTCACTCTTATTCTTTCCACTCAGGGGCCTGGGTTTGAGTCCCAGCTCTGGCACTTAGTAAGCTGAGTCAATTAACTACTGTTAACACCTTGTGATACTGCCTCCTGTTCTTTGCCTTACGTACTTTCAATTTTTGAGACATTACTGCATAATTTGCATCCTCCTTTCTCACCTAAACTAAGCTCTTCTTTTCTTCTCTTTATACATCATCTTAAATGACTTCATACCATACCTTTTCATGAAATCACGATGCTTTTCACATTCCTTCCTCTGTTGTTGGAAGAGTTTCAAAAAGGGAATGAAATGATTTGGTTTATGCTGGTAGCTTTCTGGAAGATGAATGGGGGTCAGGGTTGGGAGGGACCAGGGGGATTGAAAACTACTTTATGAAATGATTATTATAGGTGGAGTCAGTGCAGCATCTCTGAAGAGGACCCTACTGGTCGTTTAGTCCAACTCTCTCTGTTCATAGTTGAAGAGTCAGAGGCTCAGGCAGATAAAATGACTTCCTCAGAGTCTCTCAGCCTCACCTGGGTCTCCTGGCCTCACCTGGGTCTTCTGGCCTCACCTGAGTCTCCTGGCCTCACCTGGTTCTCCTAGCCTCACCTGGGGCTTCCTACCACACAGTCCATTGCACTTTCCATTCTAGTCCAGTCTCTAACCGTAGCCACATGGTGCCTGAACCTCAGCTAAAAGCCACTCCTAGGGGAATGTTTCATTAGCAAATAGAGATCTAGTCTTGAAATACATTTGGCAGTTCATTTTTTTCGAATTGTTATTGTGATTAGTGATTACTGGCTGCTGGCTGAAAATAATTTCCTGCCTACCCAAACAAAGCAAATTAAGGGGAACAAATGATGTAACCCTGTTCAGGAAAAAAAAAAAAAAGCCATTGAAATGTTCCCCAAAGAGAGGAAGCTATTATTATCCCAGACTTATAAATGGGAAGATTAGAACAGGGAGGCTGGGCAACTTGTCCAAAATAATCAGCCCAAATTAGAAGTCAGAATTCCTGATGGCTACCCAAGGGCAAGAACTCTGCTGGCAGTTTGGCAATGTAGGCTATAGGGAAGGCCAAGTTAAACAGGACATAGTTGGGATAAAATTACCATGCTTTCTCCTACTCTGGGACCGCCCCCCCCCCCCCGACCAAGGAGTGCTTGCCAAGATTCTTGGCTGCCGTATCAACCTTCTGACCCCTGTGCAGTCAGTAAATGAAGCAGAAACAATGGGGAGCAGACAACTTTTCCCTGGCTTCCCAGCCATGCCCTACTGGGCAAGTGGCTTCATCTCTTCGACCTCAGAAGTCCCATCTGGAAAGCAGGGGCGAGTATGGGGCAGGGAGAGCTAATTGCTGACCCAGCTCAATGATCCAAGATGTAAAGTGAGAAGTACATTTCCAAAAGGCACTTGCCAGGATTTTTTGGTGGGGGATGATAGAATGCCAGTTCAAAGGTTAGGCAAAGGGGACTTTTGCAGCAAGAACTTAGTGTCAGCGATATGGCGACCATGTTTCCCCACAAAAATTAGGGTAATAACAAAAAATCATACTTGCTTACAACCTCTACTAGAGAGGAAGCCCAAGCCTTGTATGACTTAGCTCATGAAATCCTTAAAAACTTTGAGGTACCTGGTCTCACCAACCGCTATTTGTTACTGGGGAGAACAGAGGTCTGAAGACCAGGAGATTATTAGGCAGAGCAGCAAGGCTGGTCCCCCTGACTCTGACCCCAGATGCCCAGCATCCATCCTCTGTCTTACGGATTTGAGAGACAGGAAAGCACTTGCATCCTGGCATCATTACAATTCTATGAGGGCGGTATAATGACCCAGATGGGCAGCTGAGAAAAGTGAGGGGTGGGGGAGTGATCTGTCCCGTCTCAGGATTCTGAATTAAAAGGAGCAAGTGTGTTACCTTTCTTTCCTTGTGTCTGTGATCGGAAGGAGAGCAACTCAGCCATGACTAGCTTCTGCTGCATTCCTGCAAGCTGAAGACAGTGGCTCCCTGGGCCTTGAGTGTATCTGTACGAGTAAGAAGGAGTCGGCGTTTACTGAGTCCCCTCTGTGGCTTCAGCCCCACGCTGATCAGTCGTGTTTGCCACCTCATTAAAGACTCACAGCAACCCTGTGGGATGGTATTGCTTCCCTCTTACGTCAAGGACATCGAGGCTCAGAGAGGTGAAGCGGCATGTCCTGGGTCACTGAGCTGGTAAACGGCAGGGGCAGAGTTTGGATCCACAAATAAATCAGATTCTAGACTTAGGACATTTGGTGCCATTCCTTGGAGGCTTCATTTTGAATGAGTGCCAGAAGTCTTGCAGGCCTGTGGTTGGTGAGAGCAAAATGACCCACAGAAACACTTTATGTACCGCGGAGTTACAGAATATCAAGCTGGGAGGGCCGTCTGGGAACAGGAAATTTAGCGGTCCTTGCGTTGCTTTTTTTTTGGGGGGGGGGGTTGGTTTCTAAAATTCTCTGATGCTTTTCTCTGAAAAATGCACATAGCACAGATACACAAAATCTTGTTTGCAAGTCTAGGGAAAAAATTGCCCTTTCCCTCATTTTCCTGAGCCTCCACATCATATGTGAATTTAGTATGATGAAAGGAATTTGTAATCAGTCTCTTTCCCACCAGACTATGAGTTTCTGTATTAGGCACAGTTCTCTAGAGAAAGGTACGTGTGTATCTCTCTCTCTCTCTCTCTCTTTCCTATCTATCCATCTATCTATGCACTGGGGAGGGAGTTATTTTAAGGAATTCGCTCATGTGATTTTGGAGGGTGGCGAGTCCAAACTCTGCAGGACTGGCTGGCAGGTTGGAGGTGAGGAGGGAACAGTTGTAGATTGCGTCTAAGGGCAGTCTGGAGGCAGAATTTTCTTATCTGACAGGGACCTTGGTCTTTTCTCCTAAAGCCTTCAACCAATTGGATAAAGCCCACCCACATCATGGAGGGTCGTCTGCTTTTCTCAAAGTCTACTGGTTTAAATATTAAGCACATCTAAAAAATCCCTTCATAGTAATATCTGGACTTGTGTTTGATGACACACATGAGCACAATGGCTGATCCAAGTTGCCACATAAAATTGACCATCCCAGTTCCTTACAGCAGGGCCTGGATCTCGCTCGCCTCTGTTCCCAGGGCTGGACACCATGCCCTGCACTGTGGGTGCCCAGGACTTGTAGGTGCATGAATGAGTCAAGTTCTAAAGCTCCTGGAATGAACTGGGAGGAAGCAAGGGAAGAGGAAGAACTTTATGCTTGACCCAGAAGATTGAATGTGAGTCCAGGAAGCCACTGGGACATGGAGGGGGGTTGTGGGTCAGAGAGATGAACCTGGCAGGGATGTGCAGGGACACATAAGAGCAACCCTGGCAGGGGCCTGCGCCTGCTGAGATGCTGTGGGGCAAGGGCTAGACTGAGCCCGGCCACCAGGCGGCCAGGTCTTGAGTCGTCTCCACACCAACAAGCTGTGTATCCTTGGCAAGCTGCCTCACCTCTCTGGACTCAGGCCTTGCTTCCATGGTCTTCCTCACCTCTCTGGACTCAGGCCTTGCTTCCTGGCTCCCTGGAGGCAGGATCCAGCCTTCAATCAGGTTTGTTGATCCAGGGAGTTTTAAAATCAGTTTAAATAAATTGCCCATATTTAGAAATGGGTAGATTCCAAAGAAAAGTAAGGATTTATGGCTTCCCTGAACACTTGGGAAGGGTTAACAACTCCGGGTCTGACTTTTGCTGGGTACAACCAGGCAGTTAGGGCAGCTGCTGGTTCCTGAGCTGGGCAAAGCTTTTCGGCTTTCGTCGGGCTCCCATTCTCTCCATGGTCTCCCCGGCACAGGGGCCAGAGTCAGTCCCTGGTCAGCACCGAGCTGTCATGGCCCGTGTTCACACGTCTGCACCACCCCCAAGGGCTCCCTCTGGAGGCCTCATGCCAATGCAGCCTCTCGATGGGCCCCACTGCGGGTCAGATGTGGAATGAGGCAGGTTATGTGCATCCTGGGGCAGCATTCCAAGATTCCTAATGAAAATGCCAAATGGGCTCCTTAGGGAGCCAGCACAGGGTGGGGCTGGCCCAGGGCTGCAGGGAGTAACTAGAGGGACAACATTCTCTGGCTAATTGGCTGGCTGGCAGTTGGGACATCACTAAAATAATTTTCTCTCATTCCCTGACTCCCCTGGGAGTTCTAACATCACATGCTTTTTATTTTATTTTTTAAAGATTTTATTTATTTTTCGAGACAGAGAGAGAGAGAGAGAGAGAGAGAGCGAGCAGGGAGAGGGACAGAAGCAGAAGGAGAGAGAGAATCCCAAGCAGGCTCCACTCGCAGTGGGAGAGCCCAACGTGGGGCTCAATCCCATGACCCTGAGGTCATGACCTGAACAAAAATCAAGAGCTGGACACTAGCCAACTAAGTTACCTAGGTACCTCATCCATGCTTTTTATTTTTATTTTTTTTAAAGATTGTATTTATTTATCAGAGAGAGAGAGCAAGCGAGAGAGAGCGTACAAGCAGGGGGAGGGGCAGGCAGAAGAAGAGGCAGACTCCCTGCTGGGCAGGGACCCTGATACAAGACTGGATCCCAGGATCCCAGGATCATGACCTGAGCTGAAAGCAGACACTTAACTGATGGAGTCTCCCCCACCCCACCCAAGTATCCACAGGCTTTTTAAATATATATCTAGACAACTTACCTATAAGAGTTTGGGGAAATTTCATTTATTTCACCAAATTGTTCAAATGCCCAGACTGGGGAATTTGCATAGGCACTTAGTCAAAACCATCCCCTTGAACGAGGATGCGCGGATGCAGCCTGATTACCTGCAGCGGGTGACCTTCCGAGCCCTCTCCCTCAAAGCGCTCTGATTATTCAGTAAGAAGCAAATTTCCAAACTGTGTTTCCTAGGATCCATTTGATGATAAGAGGCAGAAGCCCAGTTTGAAATAGAGAGGCACAAAGGAACATTTACTGGAAGGAGTTTTGCTCATATTCTGTGGTAAGTACTTTGGGGGACATAGGATTATAATATAAAGTCCTTGACCTCAAGACATGTGGACACGGGGAGCCCATAAGAAAAATAATGACAGTCATGGGCATTAAGGAGTGCACCTGTCATGATGAGCACTGAGCGTTATACGGAAGTGTCGAATCACTTTATGGTACACCTGAAACTCATATAACACCGTATGTTATATGTTAACTCTACTGGCATTGAAATAAAATGAAAAATGGTTGCATTTGGTTTCTGCACGGAAAGCACGTGGGTTTGAAACCAGGAAGGTCCTGTCTTCTTCTGTTACGCATGAGCTTAGTGAACAGTGAGAAGTCTCGGTTTCCTCATCTTTAAGGTCGGGACACCTTCTTTCCTTGCAGGATTGTTTTGAGAATGGGCACAATGTATATACAATGTTTACTGTGGTCTTGGCACACAGCAAGAGCTTAGTAAATGGCGGATGGGGTCCTTACTTTCCACTACTAACCAGCCTGGGTTCCGGCGGTTCTAAGAGCCTCAGATCTAGGGGACTAGGGATGTTTCTGACAGACCTCAGCTGGGCCTTGGAGGGCAGGGAGGATGTGGGTGGGCAGTGAGCGAGTGAAATCATCTCAGGGAGGGCTCAGGGTGTGCCGGGAGTGCCAGGAGAAGTAAGCACAGCGTGTTCAGAGGACAGGGCAGACTGGCCTGGCTGGAGAGGAGGGTTCACACAGGGGCAACTGGTTAGAACAACACTCAGCCCTTGTGACAGCTGGTTAGAATTGCCCTGAATCCTCTCTGAAATGTCTGCCACTTTGCCAAGTGGAAATTGGCATCCTTTGCTCTGGCTGGGGACTCTTCTCTCCCCCGTCTGCCTACATGTAGGCTTAGGCAGTGGGGCCAACGAATCGTCCTCAGTCTCTGCCAAGTCTCCAATTAAGAGATGGCATACCTGGCATTTCTGTGCGGCGGGCCTGAGGAGCGCGTCCCGGGAGGAGGTCAGCCAGGCTCAAGCAGGGTGATGTTCAGCGAGCACCGA
>NW_019154098.1:7718360-7801076 GCF_002288905.1 Enhydra lutris kenyoni | reverse complement strand
TGTTCAGTGAGCACCGGTGTTCAGTGAGCACCAGTGTTCAGTGAGCACCGGTGTTCAGTGAGCACCAGTGTTCAGTGAGCACCGATGTTCAGTGAGCACCCAGCTGCAGGGCTGGGGGTCCTCTGACCCGGGATGGCTGCTTCCCAGCCTTCTCTCTGCTTCTGTGCAGACATCAAGGGCCGGAATAGGAGAGCCCGATTTAGTCACTTTGGTACCCAGAATATTTTTCCTGGAAGAGCCCAGAGAAGCCCTCCAGTGCCTACCAATGTTGCGTCCGACTGTCCCTGCAGGGAATGCTGAGGCACTTTCCCGACAGACAGGCTGCCGCTTCTGTGTGCAAACCTCAGGTGCCGCCGCTCACACCTCCCACATCTGCCTGACCTTCTGCTGGAAGCTTTAGCAATTTGCAAGCCTTACATCCTGTACCGACATTGCTTGTTTCTTTGTACTGATTTTTGTATCATTTTTATCACATACTTACAGTGAGGGAGAAGATTATCTTAGTAACTGGTAAAAGAGCTAAAAACTGGGAGGGCAGGTATGAGGGAGAAGGTCTGGCAGAGAACAGAGCCAAGCCCACCTCAGGGCTCCGACATGTGTCTTCAGGGAACCCTTGAAGGCAAGGCCACCCAATCTTGGGACAGGCTTGCTGGAGATGGTGCTTCTTAGTTTCCTCCCCAGTAACAACCACCCTGCTGATGTCTTCGCTCTCTAGAGCCAAAGAACAAGGGACTCCCAGTCGTCTAGGATAGCTCTTCTTTCCTTCCGTGCGTGAATAAGACAGTTCCTGTCTGCAAGGGGATGACAAACTAGTGGGGAAGGGAGATCTGGAAAGAGAAGTCTACTAAGGACTACACCCTGGGATGGGGGTTTTACCTGTCCCCCCTCCTGCCCCAGCTCTGGTGTCTCCTGCACCTTGCAGACAAGGTCGGGGTCCTTTTGATCTTTCCCACCACTAGTGGCTCTTGGTCAGCAGATCGGTGCTTCACTGAGTCATCACCATGCCGAGTGCTGTTCTAAGTGCTTCCCATAGATGCCTTCAGTCAACAGCCCACTGAGGAGAGGACTGCTCTTCTCCCTTCGTGACTGAGGACAGCACTATGCAGTGACCTGCCCCAGGTACACAGTTGGAAAGTGAGAGACCCAGATTTTGACTCCCACCCTCCCCACCCTCTACCACAGAACCTACCCTTCCGCCCCGCCGTGCCACGTGAACTCCTCACTCCACGTGCCCGGTAGAGAATACCACGTCTGGCCTCCCGCAGCAAGTGAAGGTTTGATTTGGGAGGCTTATGCAGCAGTTGAGAAGAGAAGTACGGATAAAATGTCGGAGTAAGTTGGGAAAAGCCTTACCGTGCATGGTTTCCATTTGGATTCAAGTCAGCAGGCGTCAGGGAAGCATTGGGGTGTTTGAAAAGAGCAGTGGTATTGGATTTGTATTTAAGGACTCTGTCTCCTGAAGTACCAGGGAAATCAATCGCATGGAAGAGAGAGGAGGCAGAGAGGCCCCTGGGAGGCTGCTCAGGTTTTCCAGGTGAGCAGTGCAGGTACAAGAAGGGCAGATAAACATGGAGCATGCCTCGCCTTTCAGACATGGCGCTAAGCACGTTCCTAAAAATTGCATTTGATCTTTGCAACAATCGTGTGTAGGGATGACTGTCCCTATAATTACCTGGTGAGCTGTGGTCTCCAAGTGGAATGCCTGGCCAGCAGCATCAGCATGCCTGTGGACGTGTTTAGAAAAGCCAGTTCTCCAGCCCCACCCAGACTTACTGAATCAGAACCCTCGAGGTGGGTTGGTCCAGTAATTTCTGTCTTAACAAACCCTCCAGGTGATGGGCTGGAGCTCAGGTGTGAGAGATTAGATGTCTCCTCTGACCTCAGATTGTGTCACCTTGTTCCATCCCTTCCCCCCAGTGAATGGTTGGTTTGATGCTATGAAGACATCCACAGAGCTGCCGGCTTCCCAGGGGAGAGTTGCTGGAAGGAATACTTCCCTCAGGAATTGATTAGGTGCCATGTGTGTACTCAGTGTCTTGCTAAATGTGCCCAGGCATTCAGAGACGAGGCTCCAGAGTTTAAAATATTTTATTGATCTATTCATTCCACAACCAGTTCTTGAGCACCTGTTATGGCACAGAAACTGTGCTGGGTGTGGGCTGTCACTGTGACCAGGACAGAAAAGGCTGCTGCCTTCAAGATCTTAATTCTAGGGTGCCTGGGTGGCTCAGTGGGTTAAGCCTCTGCCTTCGGCTCAGGTCATGATCTCAGGGTTCTGGGATCGCGTCCCGCATCGGGCTCTCTGCTTGGCGCGGAGCCTGCTTCCCCTTCTTTCTCTGCCTGCCTCTCTGCCTACTTGTGATTTCTCTCTGTCAAATAAATAAATAAATAAAATCTTTAAAGAAAATCTTAATTCTAGTTGGGGAAAATGGGAAGTAAATGAGTCAACAAGTAATTTGGAAACAGGGATACATACTGGGAAGAAGATGGAACAGGGTCAAAGGCAGAGTATCTGGAGAGACGTGGAAGTCAGTGTTGGGTATCTCTCCAAGAAAGAAATTTGAACTAAGCTCTGTATCACACGCCAGGTGAGCAAAGGTCTGCAGAAGGCAATCTAAACAGAGGGAAGGAGGTCTGTGCCAAGTGCCTAAGGCGGGGTGAGAGCTTGGTGAGCTCGAGGAGGCAGGAGGTCAGCGGCTGGATGGCGTGAGCAAGGTTTGTGGTGGAGAGCGGGTAAAAAGGCAGTGTGGGCTCACTGAGCAGGTGGGCTCAGGTGTCCAGCTGTGAGAACAGGACGCCTTTGGGTGTCAGTCCCTCACAGCGCCTGGCAGGCACACCCAGGGCTGCGGGATGATCCCTGGGATGCCATCCCCACCTGGAAATCATAGGATCTGTCACTGATCCTGAGATGCGAGGAGCCTGTGGATGCCTTCAAGCCAAGCTCAGCCTCCAGGAAACCCATTTATGTGTCTGTTTGTCTCTCTCTTAAAGGAGAACCCTGGGAAAGACCCCTTTCCAGAAGAAGATGCTGGAAGCCCAGTGAAGTCTTTGCAAGGATCACACACTCAGAAAACTCTATAGCTGGAGATGTGTACTCTAGTGACAAAGGCCAGCAGTCCCATTTTACAGATGAAATTGTGATCCAGGGAGCCCAGGGTGTTCAGTGTGATGAAAGGACCTGGCTGGGTTCCAGGTGGCAGGAGTTCCACACTCCGGGATCAGCATCACCCTGTCCCCAACAAAGACCCCAGTGCTAGCCAGATGCAGCCCTTTCCTTAGATGCTTGTGTGGCAGCCCCACGGGGCCCCTCCTGGGAGTGACCTTATCTTAGTAATCCCAGCCTCTCCTTGTTCCCCAGCTCTGGCCAGTAGCTGTTCTTGCTGGTGTGGTTCCTGTGATTTCAGTGTCTTGTTTTATTTTCCAAGTCACCCACACTTGGTCAGCGATTCTTTATGTCAACTTCTCTCTATTAAAGGGGCCAGGGGAGCTCTTGTCTCCTGATGGGACCTTCATGGACACAACTGCTGCTTAATTACAAGGACAGTTTCGCCCTTTTGCATCCTTTCCCCTCTCTGTCCTCCCTTGCATCTTGTGGAGCAGGGTTTGCTAATGGCATCAGGGAAACTGAGGTCCAGGTAGTAAGTGGTGGAGCCAACACTGGACTCAGGCTCCCTGCCACCAAGGGCACCCCCCGTCCTGCTGAAGGCTGACTACTTGTCCTGGCTACAAGGGGAAAAAGCCAGGATTCCCACCTAGAGTCATAAAGTTGAGGTGCTCATGGGCTCTGTTACAAACATTATAACATTTCTGTTTTCAGGAATGCATTCCCTGGAAATATGAAAGAAGCACGAGAATTGCTAGTAAGTCCCCGTGATATGTTCCAAAAGGAAGAAAGAACCTCAGTAAAATAGGATTATTACACAAGGTTTACAGTTCTAAAGGGAATTTCCTGGAAAATGATGTCGTTTCTTGCTTCTTCTTGTTCTTCTCCATATAACATTTAATGAGCTGCATGTTTTGCAGGAAGTCTTTTCATTGTGCATTTTCCTGCATGTCTGGCATGTATAAGAATTTTGAGGTGCATAAAGAAAATGCGTTGACGTCCACAAGTATCAGGGGCTAGGGTTTCTCCTTACTTGAATATTCTTTGGGAATGACTGTAATCTTTACATTGGTTTACATCAATTACCTTAAAAACAGAATAATGTGGCCAATACTTAGACGATATTTACAAGGTCCCAGGCTCTGCTCTGAGTGCTTTATTATATTAGCTTTTACAATTTCCACCACAACCCTAATATAACATGTTTATCTCTTCTTCATTGATGTCATTAAGGCACAGGGAGGTTAAGTGCTTGTCCAGGATCGCACAGCTGATAAATATTAGAGCTGGGAGTTGAACCCATGCTATCTGGCTCCAGAATTCTTGCTTTTATCAAGAATACTGAGCTTATTTCTTAAAGTTGTTTTTTTTTTTTAAGAGAGAGAGAGGGAGGGAGGAATGAGGGGTAGAGGGAGAGGGAGAGAGAGAACCTTAAGCAGGCTCCATGCCCAGTGTAGAGCCCCATGCGGGGCTTGATCTCATGGCCCTGAGATCATGACCTGAGTCAAAATCAAGTGTCAGACACTCAATGGACCAAGCCACCCAAGCGTCCTCACTGGCCCTGTTTCTAAGCTCACTTTCTTTTTGAATCTGCAGTTGCCAGCGTAAGCAGGTTGCATATGATCTCTGAAAACAGAGAAGAAGAAAGGCTGACCCAAGGTTGTAGACTGTAGTCATGGTGGTTCAAGGTCACTTTGACAGAGTCACTGGTCACACCCCTTCTGGTGCCTGGAGAACGTGGTGGATTGGCTGTGTTAATGACCTCAATTGTTCCCATGCCTCTCTGGGTCTCATATCGGATTGTGCCTATCACATGAGTTTGGCCAATGGGACAACTGGCAAACCTGACAAGGGCAGAAACTTATAAGCATGCTTGCATGAGTCCGCTGGGCCCCTGGCATTACTCCAAGGCCAGACCTGGGCTAATTGGCCGCAGGGAGGTGAGAGACGTGTAAACAGCTGAGTCATCCCAGCTTTGCAAGCTTAGACCAATTTAGAGCCAGTCCAACTGCAAACATGTGAAAGAGCTCAGCCAAAATCCGTAGAGTTGCCTATCTAGTGTGCAGTGGACTGTAGCTGCATGAGTGAGCCATCCAGACCAGAACTGTAAGTTCATGAGCAGTAATAAATGGGTTGTTGTTTTAAGTGTCTGAATTCAGGTGATTTGGTATGTAGCACCATAATATCAATTGATAACGGACAGAGTTACCAACTATTGCCTATCTGCTCTTTGCCAGCTGCCATGTTGGTTTTTCCATGTCTCCTTTCACATTTCATCCTCAAAACAGCCCTGCTGGAGAGCAAGGGTCTAGTCAGTGTTTCCATTATTGATGTGCATTAAGGATATCAAGATTATAATTCTTAAAGGCTAACAAGATGCTCAACATCACTAATCATTAGGGGAGTACATATCAAAACCATCATGAGATACCGCTTCACACCCAGGAGGATAGCTTCTATCAAAAAACAGCAAATAACAAGTGTTGGTGAGAAGGTGAAGAATTGGAACTGTTGTGCACTGTTGGTGGGAATATGAAATCATGCAGCTGTTGTATAAAATGGTACAATGAGTCCTTGAGAAATTAAACTAGAATTACCACGGGATCCAGCCATTCTGCTTCTGGGCAGGTACCAAAAGGAAGCAGGGTCTCAAATGGATGCTGTGTACATCCCTGTCCACAGCAGCATTATTTACAATAGCCAAAAGGTGGGAACAACCCAAGTGTTCAGGGATGGATGAACAGATAAACAAAATGAGGATATGCACAGTCAGTGGGTATTTAGTCTTTTTTTTGTTTTGTTTTTTTTTAAAGATTTTATTTATTTATTTGACAGACAGAGATCACAGGTAGACAGAGAGGCAGGCAGAGAGAGAGGAGGAAGCAGGCTCCCTGCTGAGCAGAGAGCCTGATGCGGGGCTTGATCCCAGGACCCTGGGATCATGACCTGAGCCAAAGGCAGAGGCTTTAACCCACTGAGCCACCCAGGTGCCCCAGTGGGTGTTTAGTCTTAAGAGGGAAGAAAAATTCTGGTTATATGGACTTGAGTATACTGATGAGTGCTACGCTATGGATGAACTTCAAGGACATTTTGCTGTGGGAAATAAACCAGCCACAAAAGGACAAATACTGTATGATTCCTCTTATATGAAGTATCTAGATGGTAGAGTTCACAGAGACAGAATGCAGAATGGTGGCTGCGAGAGCTGGGGGAGGAGGAAGTGGGGAATTATTGTTTAATGGGGGCAGAGTTTCAGTTTTGCAAGACGAAGAGAGTTCTGGAGATGGATGGTGGTGACAGTTGCCCAACAATGTGAACCTATGTAGTACCACTGAACCATACACTTAAAAATGGTTTACGTGGTAAATTTTATGTTCCGTGTATTTTAACACAACTGAAAAAAAATTATGATTACTGTTCCATCTGCTTGTAATGCAAATCCTGTCAAAATCCTACTATTTTTTTTTGTGTGTGTAACACTTTTTTTTAATTAAAATCAATTTTTAAAAATTTAATTTCTTTTCAGTGTAACAGAATTCATTGTTTATGCACCACACCCAGTGCTCCATGCAATAAGTGCCCTCCATAAAATCCTACTATTTTTTAAAAACATTTATTTATTTGAGAGAGAGAGAGACAGAGAGACAGATAATCAGAAGCAGACACCCCACTGGGCATGCAGCCGGACGTGGGGCTCCATGCTGCCACCCTGAGATCGAGACATGAGTCGAAACTGAGAGTTGGATACTTAAAACGACTGAACCACCCAGGCACCCTCAAATCTTACTACTCTATAAGCCACTGCCTGCAAGTAGCCATCCTTTCTAGTGGTATTATATTTTGTTTTGTACTGCAGTTTATCTTTGGTGACCTCTTACTTACAGTCAAATGATGCATGGAAGCCACAACCTCCCTGAGCTCACAGGCTCTGCTGGGGACTCGCTGGGTTCACATCTGTCCTCCACCCGGGCTGTGCTGCAGCCTGTGGTCTTGGCAGTTTACAGATCCGCCCCCCCCCCCCCCCCCCCCCCCCCGAGCTGCAGTTACTTCATCTGCAAAATCAAGATAGTAATAGTACTTACCTCCTGGTGTTGTTGGGAGGATTGGGTGATAGAACGTGGGGAAAATGCAGGGCAGGGGGTCTGGCAAGAAGGAATCACTCAGTAAATGTTAGCAGTTGTTGATACTTGATAAAAGACAACGACACCCACCTAGTGATCCTGAACATAATAGATACTCATCGTTATGCAGAACATAAAGAACATAATTAAGAATCTTGGCAACTGAAAAACATAGCATATGGTTTCATACCTATTGTGTGATCATAAGAACAAACGACTTGTTCTTTTCCTTTGGGTTAGTATTCAAAATTAAGGGAAAATTGCCCACAGTCAGAGTCTGGCCATGATAAAAATGGGTCACACTACAATGTCTTCCAAAGGCAAATGATTCAATTAGTGTTGGAGTGACCATGTCACAGCCTTGGATCCCCTTCCCTGTACCCCCTAGCTTTATAAGCAACTCTCCATTCTGAAGCCTGTCTCGAAGGTCTTGGTGGGTGATATCTTGTACCTGTGTCGCACAGGCCTTATCTAGCTCAAAACAGGGTGAACTTTTTGGGGGATGGGGCCATGTCTGGGTTCCCTCCAGGTATCATCACTGTGCTTGACTCAAAGAAGGCTCTCAGGAGACCCACAGGATTGAACCATGATATTGTGAGTACTTGGGGAACATAGTTAGATGTTCCCTCAGAACTTGGAGATATGTTGACATTTTGAGAATTCAACTTTAAAATGCCATACATAATGGATACCAAAAGAGATGCAAATTGTGATCACTGAAATGTGGAGACACCTAGGACACCTAGACCTTAGGATCATCACCTAAAGAAAAGCGTGTCAATCAGAAGGCAGCGTTGACTGGTTGTGTCAGTGATGGTTTGATCAGCTTTGGATGATTGGAAAAGGGAAGTCACAGAAGCAAATATTGCCAGGATCAGCCCAGCATTCATCAGGGAAGAAGTTATGTAGGCATTGGGTCCATTGGTCAGGTCATGCTTGACCATGGTGGAAGTGAATACTTGGGCATCGTAAGCCTGGCACCATTTTGGTTCTAATTCTATGCTCAACAAGCCTGTTGGGTGGGAAATACTGTGTTTGTTATACGGCCTCAAGTATTCTTGTTTCTATGTGTGGTAGGCAGAATCACGATCCCCCCAAGAGGTCCACGTCCTAATTCCTAGAACCTGAGGATACTTTATATTCCATAGCAAAGGCAAATTAAGGCTGTAGATAATATTAAGGTTGCTAATCAGCTGATCTTAAAATAAGGGAGATTAGCCAGGAATATGTAGGTGGGCTCAATGTAATCACAGGGGTCCTTCAGAATGGAATAGGGAAGCCAAAGAAGAGTGAGGGCAGAGTGATGTGCTGGGAGAAAGCTTCCAGCTGCAGTTCCTGGCTTTGCAGGTGGAGGAAGAAGGCAACGAGCCAAAGAATGCAGCGGCCTCTAGGAGCTGGAAAGGCAAGGAGGCAGGTTCCCTTCTAGAGCCTCCAGAAGGAACGCAGCCTGCCAACAGCTTGATTTGAGCCTGGTGACGCTCAGGCCAGCCTTCTGGCCTCCTGGATTGCAAGATAATAAATTTGCATTGTTCTAAGCCGCTAAGGTTGTGGGGTTTGTCACAGCAGTAGCAGGAAACGAATACACCATGGCGGTAATTTCTCAATGGGAGTGAACACACTGGCAGTTTGATTAATGTTTCAGTTTCAGGGTATGTGGTTTAAACTCTCCACGGGCTGACAAAATCAGATTTCTGACTTTGCAAAGCCAAGCAGACTCTGTCACCGGAAGGGCTCTCTACTGAGCATGAGAATGATTACCACCTACTGAGAACATCTCTGCGCTGAGTGCTTCAGGTACATGACCTCAAAGTCCCTCTCTAGCCCTATGAGCTGGATATGGGTATGTCCATTTCACAGACGAGATAACCGAGGTTCAAATGGAACCACACAACCTCAGAGGACGTGATCGGGATTTAGACCCTGTTCAGGTGCCTACACACTTGTGCTATCTCCAGCTCCCGGCTGTCTGACCGCCAGGCTGTCCCAGAGAGCAGCCTGTGTGGTCAAGTTGCATGAAGAAAAGCAGGTGGACAGGAAACCCCTCGGTCTTCGTGTTCAGCTGGGGGCTTTGGGAAAAGGGGCTGCAGTCCCACAGGCTGGACAGTAGGAAAGTGTTGCCTATATAGAGAAAGAGAGACTCTCTCTTTCTCTCTGTTAACTGTTTTACAAACTATATATGGTTCATTATGCTGTGTGTTCTGTTATAGTCAATGACTTTTTAAAAATATATTTTTTAAAGATTTTATTGATTTATTTGACAGAAAGAGAGCACAAGCAAGGGGAGCAGCAGAGGGAGAGGGAGAAGCAGACCCCCTGCTGAGCAGGAGGCCTGATTTAGGACTTGATTCAAGGACCCTGGGATCATGACCTGAGCCGAAGGCAGATGCTTAACTGATGGAGCCACCCAGGCGCTCCCAAGTCAATGACTGTTGTTGTTACTATGTTCAGTATTTCTCAGTGGAAGAGCTCCCTTAATTAATTTAAGTCAGGTGTGTTTAACCTGAGCCAGGTGCCGTGAACCTGAAGAAAGACAAAGCACTGAACATCTAGATGGTCAGAGAAAGCAGACTAGGAAACTGAAATCCTATATATATAAGGGGGGTCTCCTTTTCTTCTACATAAAACCCTTGGTGGGATGCTCATATGCCTAAGATCAGCTCCAGCAAACCCACTTGGGGTTTGCTGCCTGCAGGAAAGTGACTGATCTGCAGAATGTGACTGACCACGGTCTGCCACAGTGGGACCATATGACATGGGATATGTGGACACCACTCCCTGAACCCTCCCAACTTGTGTGGTCAGAGAGGGAGCTGGCCCCAAGGGTCAGAGTGACTTGCCCAAGATCACAGAAGTTCAAGGTGGCAGGGTTAGAATTCACACCCAGGTTCCAGGGGCATGCCCTTCTAGCTATACCCCAGCCTCCTTCCTCTGCACCCCAGCTGTGCACACCCGTACAGCTGTACCCCCCTCTCCTATGCCCTTCCAGCTATACCCCAGCCTCCTTCCTCTGCACCCCAGCTGTGCACACTTGTACAGCTCTGCCTCAGTTTCCTTCCTCTGCTCCCTGGCTGTGCACGCTTCCAACTGTACCCCAACTTCTTGATTCCGTATAGTGCTTAACCCAGTGCCCCACATGGACGGCAAACCCCATGTATGAAGGAAGCTCCAGTTTTGTACACGGGGAACCATGGATACCGCGCCTGGTCTTCCAGACATTTTGCTGGGTGACAGCAGGACATGCTTGATTTTCATCATCTACTGATTGGGGATATTCATCTCTGGAAGTCATTTTGATCACTTATGTTCTCAACTCACTCAAGAGGTGGCCTGCAAAGGCCTTGCAGCTTTGTTCCAAATTTTCCATTCAAATAGCCACATAAGTAGAGAGGCCCCAGATTCTACCCAAACCCCAAATTGCCCCAACCCCTCCTAAAGGAAGCGCAAGAAGATGGATCCTGCCCCGCACTGGGCCGCCCTAGCAAGTGTTGGCGCAAACGTGCTGTCTGCTCTGGGAGCATTCTCGGTTCCATGCTTTCATTTTCCTGCCAGGCTTCAGGAGATTCAAGGTTCACTGTTTGTGGGGGGCCTCCCCACAGGAGATCTGGCCCCACCACCTTCCCCAATCATGGTAGTTCCAGCAAGAAAAGGGAGTCCTGTTCCCACTGTGCTGCAGGACAGAGGTGGGGCAGGAGGGAGCACCTCGACCCAGGGAGGGCAGGCTGTCTGGCCCCATGGTGGGGCTCCACCCGGACAGAACAAATGTGTGCCCTGGGCTGCCGCTTAGAGGCCTGGGGGCACAGGATGCGGCAGGAAAGACAGAGCACATGGCGGTGGTGATCGAACTCTCCCCCGCCCACCCCCGGGCAGGGCAGCCTTCTTCCCAGGGCACAGACAAGGCATCTTGGCCCAGAGGAGCCAGACACCTAGGCGCAAACCCTAGCCGCCCGCTCCCCCTCCCCCTCCGCTCCCCATTTCCTGCGCTTATGACTTTGGGCACTTTCTCAGCCCCTCGGGGCCCAAGACAAAGTAGCGGCAAGGCTCTGTGAGAAATGTGGTCTGGACAGCCATCGGCTCAGAAAACCCCATGGGAGACAGAAGCTTGGGTGCCTCTGGCTGGCTTCCAGTTTCAAGAGTAAAGGTGGGTTCTCCTGCCTGCCCCCCCCCCCCCAAGGAAATGCCTGGATGGATTCTGTAGGAATGTGTTGAGAGGCCCTGGTGCTTATTCACCTCTCTGGAGGGATGCCCGCCTTGCCCAGGCTGGCTCTGCCCCCGCTTCCGCAGCTGTGGTCCTGCAGCCCTCCCTCCTACCACCCATCCCAGGCTCCAAGACGGTGTCTGGCCCTGGGTTCAGTGAAGGTAGCCAAGGGCCCGCATGGGGGGATGTCTATTGATTTGGGGTGGTTTTTCTTTTACTTCCTTGTTTCTCTCATTTTATTTTGCTACAGCAATGGGCTTTCTTTCCATTGCCTTGAGAAGCCCCTTGGGAGAGGCTGGCTCGGGGTCTTCCTCACTAATGCGTGTCTGGCTCAGGGCTGCTGTGATGGATAGAGGCAATTTTCCTTGGAAATCGGCTGCGATATTGGCAGTTGTGCAGGACATACATTACGTTCTTCTCGCGGAGATTTTCCATGGGGTCTGGAGATGCAGTGATGCTGTTTGTAAGGGAGTGGGGGAAGCAGAAAAAACCTCAAAGGAAAGGCATCTATTTTAACGTTTTGCAGAACTGCGTCTCCTACCCCATGGGTCCAGCCCACTCTTGGGAAGTGGCTTCTTTTGGAAAACAGGGGAACTTGCAAAGGGCTTGTTGAAGGTAAGTAAATTCAAAGGAAGGTAACCGGAAGCACGTGCAAGTAGAACCAGCTGAAGGGGCCTCCCAGGTCCGGAATCCACGATTTCTTTGTTCTCAGTGGAGATGAGAGAGACTCCTGCTGATCGTCACAGGCTCTGCCGCCCATCCTGGAGGGGGCTGGGTACCTGGGAAGAGGGGACAAGTCACCATGCCTGCCCTCTCCGAGTTGACAGCTCTGCTAGGGAGACACGCACAAAAAGAGCCCTCATGATACAACACGGCAAGTCCATTCTAACAGCTAACATGCCGGGCGCGTATTATCAGCATATTATCAGCCACCTCACCGTGGCTGAAGGCAGCAGGGCCTGGAGTCAGCAGGGTGCAGCTTGGGGAGAAGAGGCTCTGGTCCAGGGTTGACCCAGGAGCGTATGCTCAGCACACATGGGCCTATTCTGGGCTGGGCTCTGTGCTGGGCACTGGGGGGGGGGGGGGGACACCAGTCTCCTAGGTCTTACTGTCTAGTTAGGGCATCAGACAATACACAAATCAACAGGTGGAAATGCAAGTGAATGCGATACAGACCATTAAACTGGCTCACGTGATCGGTAGGGATGGGCATCTGTTTTGAGCTGGATGACCAGTGAGGCCTCTCAGAGAAGTCATTTTGAAGCTGAGATCTGAATATTAAAGCAGAGCCAGCCAGAGCATGGTCAGAAGGAAGGGCATGTGGAAGAGGCAGCGGCGTGCCAACGCACCGTGAACGGCAGGATGACTGTGCCAACGTGGCAGTGGGCGGAGCGCGGTGGGTGGGAGCGTGCTAGATGAGACAGGCCCCCAGGGGCATATGCCGGGCTTCAGAGGCCATGTGAGGAGCCAGGATCCTCTTTAAGTGCATCAGGAAGTCGTGGGTGCCGTAGGCAGGGGAGAGACACACCAGGCCCTTTGCTGTGGTGTTAGTGGTCCCAGCACGTGTAAGGCTCCAAGGGCGGATAGTTCGGCCTGACCGTCAGAGCCCTGATCGTGGAATCGGAACAGCTATTCCATTCATTCATTCCATCTTCATCCAGCAAACGTTTTCGGGAGCAATGACCATGTGCTAGGCACTCTGCTGGGCACCGGGGATACAAAGTAGCCCCGCACACATTCCCGCCTTGAGGTGGTTTTATGGTATGTGGCCCGCGGGGGTCAGCAGAGATGTGAGCACGGGCTTCTCCCATGGGAACGGGACACGTACAAATTTGAGTCCTCTGTTTTTTTTTTTTTACGAGATGTGCCTGAGAAGTAAGAAAATAAAGTACTTCTCTGACTTAAGAATTTTTAATGAAAACAACACAAATAATTACATTCCAATGTAATGCACATGAATGGAACCACTAAGTTGGTCTGGTTGCGGGGAGATCGTAGGAAGAAGGTGGTCTTGGAAAACGAACAGGAACTTGTGTTTGGGGGGTGGAGAAAAGGCTTAAGTGGCGGGAATCTGCGCGGGGGGAACAGATGGTGGCTCGACCTGGGTGTTGGGACCCTCTTATTGAGAGCAAGGGCCCAAGGGAAGGCAATGAGGACAAATGTGAAAAAAAAAAAAAAAAAAAAAAGCTTCCATACAAATGTGATGGCTTCACATTTCAGCCAAGACGCTTCCACGTGCAGACACTTTAGGAATGCTCAGAACTAGCCAAGCCCCCAGAAGCCAGAAACTTAACAAACTTTGCTGAGGACTGAAACCGGTAAAGGAACCAACACCAAAACCAAGGAACTTTCCCTAAATACCAGCCCATGTTGTACTGCCCTCTGGTGGCTATATATGGAACAACAGGCCCACAGTTGGGCAACACAATTTTCTACTCTTCGCTCTTGTTTACTTAGTAATAAACTAAGTAAACTGTGCTTCACTTTGTGTATCTACCATGGCCGACCTGGCAAACACCATCTCTTCCATGATGCTCTCCTATATTTCCATCAACAAATAAGTTCTGTCTTCTCAGTTATGATTCCCCAGTCATCTTCCACTGATCTACTGGGAAACTCATTACTGTATGCTGGGCTTTTTTCTTTTTTGGGGGGGAGGGGTTGATTATTTATCTATCTATTGATCTATCGATCTAGCATTGATCTATCTATTTTACATTTATTTATTTATTTTTTAAAATGAACATATAATGTATTATTGGTTTCAGAGGTACAGGTCTGTCTGTGATTCATCAGTCTTATGTAACACCCAGTGCTCATTACATCACATGCCCTCCTTAATGTCCATCACCCAGTTACTCCATCCCCACCTTCCAGCAACCTTCAGTTTGTTTCCAGTATTTAAGGGTCTCTTATGGTTTGTCTCCCTCTCTGGTTTTATCTTGTTTTATTTTTTTCCTCTCTTCCCCTATAATCCTATTTTGTTTCTTAAATTACACACATCAGTGAGATCGTATGATAATTATCTTTCTCTGATTGACTAATTTTGCTTAGCATAATACCCTTTAGTTCCATCCATTGCAAATGGCAAGATTTCATTTTTTAATGGCTGAATAATATTCCATTGTATATATATACCACATCTTCTTTATCCTTCACATCTGTGCTCTTTCCATAGTTTGGCTATTGCGATCATTGCTGCTATAAACATTGGGGTGCAGGTGCCCCTTCTGATCACTACATTTGTGTCTTTGGGGTAAATACCCAGTAGTGCAATTGCTGGGTCATAGGGTAGCTCTATTTTCAACTTTTTGAGGAAACTCCATGCTGTTTTCCAGAGTGGCTGCACCAGCTTGCTTTCCCACCAGCAGTGCAGGAGGGTTCCCCTTTCTCCACATCCTCGCCAGCATCTGTCATTTCCTGACTTGTTAACTTTAGCCATTCTGACTGGTGTGAGGTGGTATCTCATTGTGGTTTTGATTTATGTTTCCCTGATGCTGAATGATGTGGAACATTTTTTCATGTGTCTGTTGGCCATTTGGATGTCTTTTTTGGAGAAATATCTGTTCATGTCTTCTGTCCATTTCTTGATTGGATTATTTTTTCTTTAGGTGTTGATTTTGATAGGTTCTTTATAGATTTTGGATACTAGCCTTTTATCTGATAAGACAGATTGCAAATACCTTTCCCCATTCTGTCAGTTGTGTTTTGGTTTTGTCCCCCATTTCCTTTGCTGTGCAAAAGCTTTTTATCTTGATGAAGTCCCAATAGTTCATTTTCGCCCTTGTTTCCCTTGTCTTTGGCGATGTTCCTAGCAAGAAGATGCTGCAGCCGAGATCAAAGAGGTTGCTGCCTGTGTCTTCAAGGATTTTGCTGGATTCCTGTCTCACATTTAGGTCTTTCATCCATTTTGAGTCTATTTTTGTGTATGATGTAAGGGAATGGGACAGTTTTATTCTTCTTCATGTGGCTGTCCAATTTTCCCAACACCATTTGTTGAAAAGACTGTCTTTTTTTCCACTGGATAGTCTTTCCTACTTTGTTGAAGATTAGTTGACCATAGAGATGAGGGTCCATTTCTGGGTTTTCTATTCTGTTCCATTGATCTATGTGTCTGTTTTTGTGCCAGTACCACACTGTCTTGATGATGACAGCTTTGCAATAGAGCCTGAAGTCTAGAATTGTGTTGCCACCAGTTTTGGTTTTCTTTTTCAACTTTCCTTTGGCTATTTAGGGTCTTTTCTGGTTCCATACAAATTTTAAGACTATTGTTCCAGCTCTGCAAGAAAACTTAATGGTATTTTGATAGGGATTGCATTGAATGTGTAGACTGCTCTAGGTAGCATAGACAGTTTAACAGTATTTGTTCTTCCAATCCATGAGCATGGAACGTTTTTCCATTTCTTTGTGTCTTCCTTGATTTCTTTAATGAGTGTTCTGTAGTTTTCTGAGTACAGATCCTTTACTTCTTTGGCTAGATTTACTCCTATGTATTTTATGGTTTTGGGTGCAATTGTAAATGGGATTGACTCTTTAATTTTTTTTTCTTCTGGTCTCATTGCAACTGATTTCTGTGCATTGATTTTATATTTTGCCACTTTGCTGAATTCCTGTGTGAGTTATAGCAATTTCAGGGTGGAGTCTTTAAGCTTTTCCACATAGGATATCATGTCATTTGCAAAGAGTAAGAATTAGACTGCTTCGCTGGAGTCTTCGTTGGAGATTTGGATGCCTTTTATTTCTTTTTCTTGTCTGATTGTTAAGGCTAGGACTTCTAATACTATGTTGAACAACAGTGGTGACAGTGGATATCCCTGCTGTATTCCTGACCTTAAGTGAAAAGCTCTCATATTTCCTCATTGAGAATGATAATTGTCGTGGGCTTTTCATATATGGTTTTTATGGTGTTGAGGTATGTTCCCTCTATCCCTACACTGTGAAGAGTTTTAATCAAGAAAGGATGTTGTACTTTGCCAAATTCTTTTTCTGCATCTATTGAGAAGATCATAGGGTTCTTGTTCTTTCTTTTATTAATGTGTTGTATCACACCAATTGATTTGCAGATGTTGAACCACCCTTGCAGCCCAGAAATAAATCCCATTTGGTCGTGGTGAATAATCCTCTTAATGTACTGTTGGATCCTTTTGCCTAGTATTTTGGTGAGAATTTTTGCATCTATGCTCATCAGAGATATTGGTCTGTAATTCTTTCTAGTGGGATCTTTGGTTTTGGGATCACAGTAATGCTGGCCTCATAGAAAGTGTTTGGAGGTTTTCCTTCTATTTCTATTTTTTGAAACAGCTTCAGAAAAATAGATATTAATTCTTGAAATGTTTGGTAAATTCCCCTGGGAATTTATCTGGCCCTGGGCTCATGTTTGTTGGGAGATTTTTGATGACTGCTTCAGTTTCCTTGCTGGTTATGGGTCTGTTTAGGTTTTCTATTTCTTCCTATTTCAGTTTTGGTAGTTTATAAGTCTCTAAGAATGCATCTATTTCTTCAGACTGCCTAATTTGTTGGCATATAGTTGCTCATAATATGTTCTTATAATTGCATTTCTTCTGTGCTGGTTGTGATCTCTCTTCTTTCATTCATTATTTTATTTATTTGGGTCCTTTCTCTTTTGTTTTCAATAAGTCTGACCAGAGGTTTATCAATCTTATTCATTCTTTCAAAGAACCAGCTCCTAGTTTTGTTGGTCTGTTCTTTTGGTTTCTATTTAATTGCTTTCTGCTCTAATCTCTATTATTTCTTTTCTCCTGCTGGGTTTAGACTTTATTTGCTGTTCCTTCTCCAATATGCAGGGCTTTCTAACACTTGCCTTACATTCAAGGTGTTGTGAGTATTTCCCTTCTTCTCAGACACAGTGTGGGGTCCTAGAAGGCACAGATCAGAGTGATTCCTATTTGTGTCTTATAGAGTGGGAAAACATTAAGTAGAAAAACCCAGAGGTGGCCCCTTGTGCCTTCAAAAGGTATGTGTGTGTGTCATAGCTCACACAAAAGGGCACATCCATTTCTGTTCTGAGCCTTTTCTTTTGCTGGGCTCTGTGGGAGACACAGACACTGTGGTGAGGTGGATCAGGAGCTACTATTGCTGATGCAGAGCCAGCTAACAGGTATTGTGTGCTTCAGAGATGAAAGTGTGCTACCTTTCTGCACTCAAGGTATTCACCTGTTCCATGGCGATGGTAGGACTTATTGCACAGACAAATATGTGATCTTTATCTGAGTTACCACATGGGCTGTGTGTGGTTAATAAGCAGTCTGGGACACAGTGTGCCCTGCCACTGCCTGGCGAGGGGAATAGGGGAATTCCCCTTTTTATGGGAATATGATATTAGAAAGACCGTCTTGTCAGTTTCTTGTGAAGGTTAAATCTGATAATGCCTGTAAAGTCTTAGAACAGGCCTGACATCAAGAGGCTTCAATCAGCCCAGCTCAGTCTGGAGGAGAAAGAGAAAGGAAGAACCATTACAGATTAGGACACTGCAGAGTTAGGTAATGCATGGACCTTACAGCTGATATGAACAAACTGCCTTTAAAAACACATTTTGAGACATTTGGGGTTAAGTGAACACAGACTGGGCATTAGAAGATGGGAAAGAGAAACACAGTCCCTGGCACTAGGAACGGACCTGCTGCTATCAGCCATGCCTGTTTTTGCTGTGATGATCTTCTCATCTTTGTCTTTGTGGCCACCAGAGTCTCTGCTTGGTTAGCTTAGTTGTCAGCTACTAATTATATAGTTATTTCCTGAAATGCCTGGGACTAGCAAGTTTCCCAGATGATGCCAAAGGGCTCCTTGTGCATGCTGGGGCACCCCTTCTGTGGAGGAGTGGATGTCTGGAGGTGCTTACTCCACCATTTCCACAGATGTCATCCTCCTAAGTAATTTTTAGGAACAAATAATTTATCTGTATTGTGCCGGTGCAACCATTTCTTTCTTTTCTCCTCAAATATTAAAATACTCTGCAAGAAACCCACATACCTGTGCAAGAAAGTTTCTTTGTACAAACCAAGAGAAAGGATCTAGGGGGAACATCGGGGGCAAGAAGATTTAGAACAGGAACAAGAGGAAAAGAAAAGCTACCCTTCTCTACTCCGCTGCCCCACCTCTTCTCCCAAATCCTTGGAAAAGTTGCCATATATATGGGGCTTGACTAATTTCACTTAAATTTTGAAAGACTAAGGATAAGCAGATATTGGGAAAATACCAGAAGAATGTTAACTGAGTACACACTGCAGCCGGGCATTGGGTATCCAGTGATGACTAAGACACAGAACCTGCCCTTGAGTATCTCTTAGTTTGAAATAAATTTAGAATTAGGGTATATGATTAAGATAGATGATGCAGGCGGCCCAAGAGGGAAATGATGAAGTTTCAGTAGCTTAACACACACACATTTATTCCTCATTCACCTTTCTGAGGCAGCCACGGCAGGGCAGAGGCAGGCTCCTTCCACCTTGCGGGCTCCTAGTTCCTCTGGGTCCTCTGAGTCTGCTCCACTTGGTGTGCTGGATGGGGAAAGAGAGTCAGGATGACATCACAGTGGGTCAGTTCCCAGGTGGTGCCCTCGTTTGCTTCCCCTCCCCTGGCCTGAAGCTCATCATAAGGACATACCTAACTGCAAGGGAAGGTGGCAGTGCACTTTGTTTCTGCGCCTGGGGGAAGAGGAGAGAATGGGTTCTGGGGACGACCTGCTGTCTCCACCCCCTCCATCAGGTCAGCACATGGCTGTGATGCCACCTCTGAAGGGCTCAGCGTCTGGGAGGGGTCACAGGAGGTTCAGAGTGGGCAGGGACTTCTTATTGTGAGTTATGGGAACATTTTCTGGAGCAATCATCCTGCCAGCTCCCTCTCAATGGCCCTGGGTTCATGCTGGGCAGTAGGCTCTTTGAAATCAAGTTAGGCATCATCTTCTCTGGGATATTTAAGAATCGTCCCTGAAACCCTCTTCCACTGTTGGTGGGAATGCAAGTCGGTGCAGTCACTTTGAGAAACAGTGTGGAGATTCCTTAAGAAATTAAAAATAGGGCGCCTGGGTGGCTCAGTGGGTTAAAGCTTCTGCCTTCGGCTCAGGTCATGATCCCGGGGTCCTGGGATCGAGCCCCGCATCGGGCTCTCTGCTCAGTGGGGAGCCTGCTTCCTCCTCTCTCTCTGCCTGCCTCTCTGTCTACTTGTGATCTCTGCTCGTCAAATAAATAAATAGAATCTTTAACAAACAAAACAATAACAACAACAACAACAAAACCCCAAGAAATTAAAAATAGAACTTCCCTATGACCCTGCAATTGCACTACTGGGTATTTACCCCAAAGATACAGATGTAGTGAAAAGAAGGGCCATCTGTACCCCAATGTTCATAGCAGCAATGGCCACAGTCACCAAACTGTGGAAAGAACAAAGATGCCTTTCAAAGGACGCATGGATAAAGAAGATATGGTCCATATATACAATGGAGTATTATGCCTCCATCAGAAAGGATGAATACCCAACTTTTGTATCAATATGGACAGGACTGGAGGAGATTATGCTGAGTGAAATAAGTCAAGCAGAGAGAGTCAGTTATCATATGGTTTCACTTACTTGTGGAACATAAGGAATAACGCGGAAGACATTGGGAGAAGGAGAGAAGAAGTGTATTGAGGGAAATCGGAGGGGGAGACAAACCATGAGAGACTGTGGACTCTGAGAAACAAACTGAGGGTTTTGGAGGGGAGAGGGATGGGGGGTTGGGTGAGCCTGGTAATGGTTATTAAGGAGGGCGTGTATTGCATGGAGCACTGGGTGTGGTGCATAAATAATGAATCTTGGTACACTGAAAAAAATAAAATAAAGTTAAAAAAAAAAAAAAGAATCGTCTCTGAGCTCTCATGGTGTCCAGAGCTCAGCACTACCAAACCCCTTTCAGTTATTTCTTTACTTGTGGGTGGGTCTGGATCTTAATGGCAAGGAACAGAAAAAAAGTAGATAGGGATGGGCAAAATGGGCAAAGGTGGTCAGAAGGTACAAACTTTCAATTATAAGACAGTAAGTCACACATGTAACATACAGCTTGGTGACTGTACTTCATAATACTGTCTTGTATACTTGAAAGTTGCTAAGAGAGGAGATCTTAAAAGTTCTCATCACAAGAGAAAAAATTGTAACCACGTGTGGTGATGCATGTTAGCCAGACTTATCGCAATGAGCATTTCTCACCAAATTGTTATGTTGTATACCTGAAACTAATATAATGTTCTATGTCAATTATGTCTCCCTAAAATATGCATATATATAAAAGAATCCCAGGTCATTCATGTGACACTAATATTTGGAAACACTTATCTAGAGCACTTATCTATATATCCGGACATGATGACTATTTTCTTTTTCCTACTGCCATGGTCACAGAATGTATAAATAATTTAATCACTGTATAGGTGAGCTGAAAAATAAAAGAAATAAAGTAGTTTAAGCAAAGAGGGGGTTTATCATGTTGCTGATAAATTGTATCAGGATACAGACTGGAGAGGAAAGCCCAGTGCATGTGAGCAGGGAAAGTATCATATAATGAAGGCTTGATTGTAACTGGAGTTACAGTGGAGTAAGGGATTGGGACAAGCGGACACTGACTTGAGGAAAGTAGAGAGCATCCTAAAGGATGTAGCAAGAGGTGATGTGCAAAGCAGCTTAGGCAACTCCTAAGAGAAGGACTCTTCTATCTGCATATATCAATCCCAGGGAAGGCTGGCTAGCCCTGTCTCTGAGCCATGTTCAGTCCTCTCCTGTCCTTATCATCTTCCATCCATCCTTCTTGACAGAGGACCTTTGATTCCTGCTCTATCTATCTCCAATATATATGTATTTTTGGTCACATTTCAAAGTCAATTCAATAGTTCACGTTAGATGATTAATTTGGTACTATCATATGGTGGGGAGCTAGGGACTCAAGGGATTCAAGGATGAACAGGGCAGGGGGTCCCTGTTCCTTGGGACTTGCAGTCTAGTATGGAGACAAGTGAACATGGACTTGGTCATAGGTAGGTTCTAAGTGATGGAGCAGTCAGAGAACGCTTCTCAGAGGAAGTGCCAGCTAAACTGCACCCTAAAGAATGAGTGCAAGCTAATCAAGACAAGAGGTGGAAGTGTAAGGAAGAGCATTCTGGGCAAGGGGAACAGAAGATACAAAGGGCAGAAGGTAAGATATAAATAAAAGATAAACACCCCTCATTTCTTTACTTAAAAATTTTTAGGGGTTTTCTGTGTCTTCATGGTCTGGTTCAAGTTCTTGACTCTGTTCCCTGGGGCAGCTCACTCCCCAGAGGAAGAAAGGAGGGGACTGAACTATGGATACTCAGTATTTCCTACTACTTACCAAACAGGAATTTCGTCTACTGCGTGCCCTCACCGTGTGAGCAGAGAGCTGAGGTGAGGGCTTGGGAAGTCTCTCCTCCTAGAATTCTGCTCCAACCAGCCCTCCCTGCCATCATCATTTCTGCTCCCCATCTCCTGTGGGGATTGGCTTGCACAAGGCATATGCATGCTGTCCCAAACAAGCACTTTGGGGACAGTGGGGCCCAGCCCCAGACTGAGACAGGACCTGCACAGACTGAAGGCAGCTGTGGACAGAACTTGGTGAATCACTGTGGCTCCTTCTCAGTCCATCCCAGACAAGGACACTTTCCCTACCTCAGCACAGACATCATGATCAGCATCACCGTCATTCTTCCTATTGCTGTTCTTAGGCCACTACCAGAAGTGCTGCTGGGATGACATCATCTTTAGAGAAACAGCAGCCACATCTCTGAGAGCTTCAAAAGGACAGCTTCCCCCCTCTCTCTCCTTCTTTCCCACCTTCCTTCTTCCCTTTCCTCTTTTTTTTTGTAATAAAGAAAATTTCCAAATCTGCAGGAGAGCAGACAGAAAAGCTTAATGAGCACCTAGGCACACACCAATCAGGCAACATTGATCACAACTGTGTGGGTCTAATTTATCCCCCCTCCCCCACCCTCTTTTTTTTTTTTTTTTTGTCCATGTTGAGATATTTTAAAGGAAATCTCAGACATCAAATTATTTTATCTGTAAATGCTTCAGTAGAACAGACACATTCTTAGAAAAAATACAACGATGTTACCATCATCACTCCTAAAAATTCAAAATAATTCCTTAATATCACCAAATATACAGAGAGTTTTCAAATTTCCCCGATGGAGTACAAAGAAATCTTTTTTTTTTTTACAATTGCTTTTGTTGGAGTAAGTGCACATATCACATTTGCTTGACATGTTTCTAAGCTTCATTTAATCTTGGATGATTCTTGTCTCTCCTTCTCTGGCTCTTCGTCTCGTCGGATTCTTATTAAAGAAACCAGGTCATTTATCTTCTAGAGTTTTCCATGTTCTGGATTTGATGGATCGTATCTTAACACATTCCTCTATCCTCCATATTTCCTTTAAAGTGGTAATTAGTTCTAGAGGTTTGGTCAGATTCACATTCCACATTTTGGCAAGATAAAATGACATTTTCTATCACTTCTACCCATCAAGACTCTGCAAGTGCACAGTGCTACACTGGTTGGCGCTCTCGCTCTCCAGAGAAGGACTAATTGCATGGCTGCTGTATTGTAGAGATGGCTTTGCAGGAGCACAGGTAAGGGTTATACGAAGCTAATAACGCAGGGCACATCTAGTGCTGGTGGAGCTGCCCGTGCAGAGGGGACGGAAGGAATGTGCATTTCCCTTCACGCGCCTCCTTTCCCTGGACGTGTCTGTTCCTGGTCTCCTGCAGACTTGACCACACTGAGGAGACAGAGGCAGAAGCTGGGCTTTGAACCTGGCATAGAACTCTCAGCAGTAATGAATCCTTTGAATGATGACACAACCACAGACGATCTTGCTGTTGAAATGAAGGTGCCACAGAGTCCCAGGAGCACAAGGCCATCATCATCTGGAAGTTTTCCTTGGCCTGAGCCCGGATTCCTCCCCAGACACAGATCCCAAGCGTGGGCTTGTGTACACGTAGTCTGTTTAGCAAAGTGATGCTATGGCACCAGAATGGAGAGCTGAAAAGAGTAAAATGGGGAAGGAGGAAAAGCCAGAGCAGGCGAAGAACTGGGCGGTGACTGCTGTGGGTGGTCAAGCTCAGTGTCCTCACGAAGGACTCTTGGAATAACTACACAGGGGGCAATTTTGAATTTTCCATCCAAGAGATGAGAATGAGAGTGCCTCACCCACTGGCTGCAGTCTTCTATTCCTGAAGGGTCGATACTCGGAAGAGGTGTTCACCTGCATCTTCCCAGGTTTGCACGTGCACCAGAATGGCTAAGTCCTCAAGCAGTGGCTTTAGTCCATCTAGACATGGACTAAAGAGGTGCCTATCCAGAAAACGAGTTCCATGGTACAACTGAGGCAGGGAGCTGTCCAGATGCACCCGTATGCTCGTTGCTGTTTGCTACAGCAGTGTCCTGAGTGAGGAGGCAGGCCTGGAGAGTACGGTGGGTCCTTGGGGAAACCTGAGGCCACCCTTAGGTTTGATGATTCATTAGAAGGATCCAGACAAGATATTGTAATCACAGGTGTGGTTTATTACAGTGATGGGGTACAGACTAAATCCACCGGGACAAAGGCACTGAGGACAGAACCCCCGGGAAACCAGGTGGGAGTTTCAAGTTTTCCTTTCTCAGTGGAGTCCCATGCACAGATTAATCCCCCTCCCCACCCCCCTGCAATATGTGATGTGAGACAACGCAGACCCACTCTGGCCAACCAGGGAAGCTCACAGCCCAGGTGTCTGGGGTGCTTTTGGGCCCTCACACCTGCATGCCTGACTCTACTGCTCACTCTCCAGCCCCCTTGTCCTAACGGGGCTCTGGCTGCTCTCAGATCTTCCCAAGCATTGGCTGGGTTTTAGAGTATTTTCCTGCGGGGCTGCAGGGTGAACAGAAAGCAAGAAGAGAGAGAGAAAGAGAGACACGCTGCCTGCTGGTGAGAAGCCACGAGGCTGCCCGAGCCCCTCTTCTCTCCCAGCCGTTCCTCTTCATCTGGCTTCAAACCTGCCCAGGTGGGGATCTAGAGGCCATATTCAGTTCCCGGCCTTTTCTTTGTTCTTCAGCAAGTGGGGAGGCTTGTCTTTTCCCTCCAAAATGCCTCCCCAAGTTTCTCCCCTCCATTGTCTGGGTCAGGCCTTGGGGCTATCCTCTAACTGGATCTCCTGCCTCAAATTTCTCTCATTCCTCAAACCACCCTTGCTGGGGTCCTCGGAGGATCTGAAGCATGGTTTCTTCTCAAAAGTTGCTGTGGCTTTCTACTGCTCCCAGTTACTTGCAAGTTCTGTAGGAGGTCCTCTAGGTCCTCGGAGATCTGGCCTTAATCAATTTCTGTAGTAGCAGACTCGCTTCCGCTCTCAAGCTTCAGTGAGACCAAGTTGCTTTGTACCCAAGGCCCAGGCCTTTTACTGGCTGCTCCAGCTTCACTGGGCCCCCATGTTCTTCCCAGCCTGCTTCAAAGGGTAGAAGGTCTTCCTGATGGCTCAATGCCAAACTAGGTTTCCTCCTGTGTGTCCCTGGAGAATGTTGTCTTGATTGTACTGAATTTGTACTTAATACCCCACCCCCTGCCACCCCTAACCCGCAGTGTGGCTATTCTCACCAAAGGACCCTTTGTGCTGGTTGGGTGTTTTGTGAGTAGAGAGCAGAGTTTGGGCTTAGCTTTGGGGGTGACTCTTAAGCTCCCTGGGACTCTCCTCAAGAACCTTCCTCCAGGCTGAAGTGTCCTTCCTGGGAAGTGGGGAGACTGACCCCTGTTATAAGGATTCATTTCTGGATTTACATAGCCACCCTCTACTAGACCACATCGCCCCAACATTCCTGGCTGTTATGCTCTCCTGAAGCTCCCTCAGTGGCCATTCCTGCTAGGAGATCGCTCTGCAACCGCCTCGGCTTGTCAGAGAACTTCCAACGATGTTGACTTTCCAAAGGAAAAGGCATGGGAATTTCTTGTCCCTTTCCCCCAGGAGGCTCCTTAGCTTCTGAGCCAACTGTGCACCTTTCCTCCCAGCCTGTCAGCAGCGCCGGAGTACTTGGAAGGACAACCTCTGTGAGGTCAAAACAGTGATCTGACCTGCTTTGAATAGTGACACTTTGCATGACAAAGAACAAAGACAATTTGCTTCTGGCTGGTTCTGATTCTCTCCAGACTACAAAGTAAGGCAACTGTTCAAAAGCCATCTTCTCTCTTTATCTTCAAGATTTACAGCAGGGCTTCTCAAATGTTAAAATGTCTGGAAATTGCCTGGGGATCTTGTTAAAATGCAGATTCTGATTCAGTAATTCTGGGCAGGGCCCTGAGATCTGGCATTTCTTTCTTTTTTTTTTTTTTTAAGATTGTATTTATTTATTTCACAGACAGAGATCACAAGTAGGCAGAGAAGCAGGCAGAGAGAGAGGGAAGCAGGCTATCCACCGAGCAGAGAGCCCGATGCGGGGCTCGATCCCAGGACCCTGGGATCATGACCTGAGACGAAGGCAGAGGCTTTAACCCACTGAGCCACCCAGGTGCCCTGAGATCTGGCATTTCTAACAAGCTAACAGCTTGGTGATAACTTTGCTGTGTGTCCTTGGACCAAACTTTGGAAGCTGGGGTCTAGCTACATAGCCAGGCATCCAGCCAAATCTGTGTCTCCAATACTTAGTATTTGTCACTGGGTAAATAGTGGGTGATAGGTAAATCATCGCTGGCTGAGTTAGAGAATTAATTCATCCTGATTATAATGTTGATGATAAAAAGCCAGTGTTTGAGCTCTTAGTATCTGTCAGGCACTCAGACTTAACTTTAATTCTAAGTACAGCCAGGAAAGGGACTTAGCATCACTTCTCCTAGTTGGCAGGTGAGAAGGCCAAGCCCCAGGGAAGCTGAGTGATTGTTCTGAGGGTGAAGCAGGCATGTGGACCCAAGCCCAGGCCCTGAATGTCTGTGGCATCCAGACCGTCAGACGAAGGGGGTACAGGTCCCAATGCCAAGTCCCTTGCCAACTTGTAAAGGAGCTTTCCGGAGTGTATCGTGGGTGCTTGGCAATCTCTCTGATTTCATTGATGACCTGCACCCATCTCACAGTTAGTAATCTAGTTCCCTGAAGTAGGAAGGGTGACCCTGGAGACCAGGGACCCTCAGGGGAATGCTTACAGGAGCATCACGGGGTCTGAGAAGCTCTCTGCTGTGTTGTTGCATGTGACATGGGTGTATTTTCTAAGAGGGTGAACCCACAGACTTCCCCAGCTTCTCCAAGGGTATGTGACCTCAGAAGAGCTAAGAACAACCTCTCTTAACAATTAGAACTGTCTCTATCCAGGATTCTCGTGACAGATATAAGTAATTCTTCAGAAATCCTAGAGAGAGGAAATACCTTTGAACATGTAGTAGGAAAGGGGCAGACTTGCTAAGACTTGTTGGCCTGGTTATGGACTGTTGAGTCCTTGGACACTGTGGCCCCTCTCTTCCCATCTCCATCAGATCCTTCTGGGTTCTTGGTGGTCACCTCTGTCCTCCCCACGGGGCAGGGGCCATGTCCTATTCATCATCGGTTCTAGGAGTTGTCCCTCGGTGTCTGGCACAGAGCAGGGCTATGGAATGTTAGTGGAATTGGTAGGACTGGCTAAAGAAAGCTGGACCTTTCTTTAGAATTCCCTTCCCTCGGTAGATGTCGGTCTCCTGTGCGGTCCTGGAGCACGAGCACCGCGAGAGGAAGCCGTCGTCCTTTGGTTCACCACGTGGCGGCGCTATGGGTCTGCAGTTGGGTCCCTCGGCGTCTCCACCTGCCTGCGACAATGCTTTATTCAAAGGGATGATCGCTACCGACAGTTAGACTCACGATGTATAATGTCACACCGAAATGGCCAATAATGAAAGGGATGGGGCAGACGATTAGCTGCATCCCAGCCCGCTTGTACCTGGCGTTGCGTGGACGGTGCCCGCAGGAGACACACAGCCTGGCCCACGCTCCGAAGGAGTCACAGATTCATCGTGCAAACCCACAGGTTGCAGCCAACTATTTCCAAGGGATATGGCCTTCCTCGCTCCCTACGCTCATCACGAGGCGGATGGAAAACGGTCCCTTGAGCGCGGGCTGCACCTGCTTCCAGTCCAGGGTTCAGCTTGGCCGCATTAGAGTGTACAGAGTAGCCCCGGGGGGATGCACAGAAGTTTTGAGCGAGTGGGCCGGCTCGGCGGGAAGAAGGGAAAGTCGCTTCCCTGCTGGGGTCCGGCGTGCCTCCAGCTCGGCCTGCCCTCCTTGAGCGCCTCCTCGGAGCTCCTGCCTCTAGGCGGCAGCAGCGCATCAGCGAAAGCGCTCCCGAGCCTGGCTGGGGCGCAGGACTCCCAGACAGGGTTGCTTTCACAGCCTACAACTTCTGCCCTGTGATTGTGGGAAGTGGGTTCCTGTCCTATGTTCAGCCTCTGTTTTCTCCTCCGTAAAATGGGGCTGTTCGCACCTGCTGTCCCAGGTATGTGAAGGCTCTTGTATACTCTGATAAGCACCTTCAGGGGGAGGCATTTAGAGGATTAGGGAAACCCAGGGTCCAAGTCCTAACCTCTCAGGGACAGAAATTTGATCTGCAAAAGATAAGGTTGGAGCAGATGATGCTCAAGGTTCTCCCATTCTGCACTTCAACCTTTTATAAAACAGACCTAGCCCCCGTATTACACCTTCGAAGCCTTGATCTGGCAAACAGTCAGAAATTATGGAAGCAAAGAAAAGAAGGGGCAGTTAGGATGACCTAGATTATTCCTGTTATGAAATTCATCTGTTACCATGGAGTGAAGGGTCCAAGATATTCTCTTCTTCTGCTCTTCCTATAAGCAGCTCAGAGACCCCTCCCTCCCTCCCCCCTCCCCCCACAGCCTTCTGTAACATCCCCAGGCAATGTCAAGTGTTTCCGATTCTGGGATTCTGCGCTTGTTCATTGCACCTTAGAGCACAATAGTGATATTGTTGATATTGTTTCCTGTGTTTGTTTTTGAACTGAGTCTATTTCCCCTCCACCATTCTTACTGCTCTTATAGTATGTTACTTCCTCTATAGTTATTTTATAGCATAAAACTTGCTCTATGTTGTGATTGTGTGTGCATGCCTACTGTCCCCCCTTCTCTCTGTAAATCAGGTATCTATATTGGGGCTGCCAGGATCAGGGCAGCTAACCCAGTGCCTGGCCAGTGGTAATCAGTTGAAAAGAGACTCTTACGTGAATGAATGAATGAATGAATGGAGATTGTAGGTTGGGGAGCAATGGTATGAATGAGCGAGGCATCTCTGATAGGGAGGTTTTAGGTTCTGGGGCAGCGTCCTGGATGAGGATGGATGTGGTGGAATTATATGATGCATTGGGCTGTCTCCTCAACAACACAGGGGAAGGTAATCCTTTTTATGCGGCCCGAACAATGGACATCAAGGTCATACAACTGCAATCCCAAACTCAGTCTTTTTTTTTTTTTTTTGTATTGTGTGTGTTCAAGTATAGACTTCATGTTCTCTTTTACTTTCCTTGAAGGTTAAACTTTTGCTTTTTTCATCTATAAAGATGTTTTAAAATCCCATCTTGAAGCTTTAAAGATTTTTCTCCCAGAAGCTAGCTATAGATATATAAAATCCATCCACCTTACGAATGAAAATGATTGATACACATCAAAAAAGTTATCTGCATCGGATAATAAAACCCAGCTTAAGCCTCTCTTTAAATGCTCACTCCAGGAATTTATCTTAAAAGGCAGGTTCCTTACAGACTCAGTGGTAGGGAATTTAGGAGTGGGGAGGGTTCTAGGTGGAAAGGGAAGCTCACACTTAGGCAGGCGGTGTCCTAGGCACTTTATGTAAGTGACACCACTTAATCCGCCCCAGCAAGGAAGTTAGCACCAGGCTTAGTTTTGCAGGGGAGGGAATTTGAGGCTCTGATATGTGAAGTAACGTGTCCAAAGCCACACATGCCAGTTGGTGGTAGGGACTTCCACTTAGGTTTCTGAACATGCAGACCTTCCATCCCAACACACGTAGTGTGATCCCACAATCTTGGAAGTTTGAGATGTAACTTTATGTAAAAGGAATATAACTCTGCGTGAAAACGGAGTGCATCTTGTGACTACAGAACTCGTCTGATCCCTCCTCGCCCAATCCCGAGTCCTGGTGTGACTTTGTCATCCACAGAAGTTAGGAGCGAGGGTGGGGGTGGGGTGGGAGTGGGGGTGGGGTTTGGGGAGTCAGGCAGGTGTGGGTTCAAATCTCTGCTCCTCCAACTTCTTAGTTGTTCAACTTTGGACAAACTCCTTAACTAGTTCTTGGTTTTCTCATCTGTGAAATGCAAATTAGAATGTTGCCTACTTTATAAGATTGTTTTGAAGATCAAGGGACATAATGAATATAAAGAAACCTGGACATAGGAGGTACTCAGTAAATGTTAACAGGATGTCTTCCTGAGGCATTAATGGTGCTTTGACTTTCCCCCTTTGCTCTGTGGTGGACCACTCCCAGCCCCATCTCTGGGCCAAGAGAAAGCCCTCCCCTTCCTCAAGGTAGTTTATTTGGATCTTTCAGAAATGGTCTTAATAAATATTTAAATCTATGATGACTATTAGTATGAATGGCGCCTCCTACAGTAACAGTGCACAACTTGTACAACAGTGCCACGCGGCTCTGGATCCCTTTGGAAAAGGAAAAAGAAGTATTTTTTTTTTTTCCCCTGAGTGGAAGAGGAAGACTTCACGCCTTTGGGAGATGGACCTCCCTTGCTCTAGGGTGAAACTGACCTGTGGATGAAGGTTCAGTTCTTTCCTAGTCTAGGGTGTAGGGTGGAGGCTGATTCTCCAGATGGGCACAATCCCAGAGAAAGAGAACTGAAATTCTTAGCCGCTAAGAAGAAGAGGTGTGGGGGTTACTCAGTCAAATTTTGAGTTGAGAAACAGTGGACAGGTGCCGGGTGGATGGAGCCTCCCTTTCCACAGTGTTCCGGCCATAGTCCACTTCTCCGTGGGAAAGGACTCCATGACGCTGGAGTGGTGACAGCAGCAAAGCCCCTCCCCTCAAATGGACCCCACAGGGGGTCCTGCTCCTGCAAGGAGGACCAGGAGCAGCCACCATGGCAGCTGGAAGAGCAGAGGCTATCCTGTCTTTGGACTGTGGTGCCACACATAACATGCGTTATAGGGCATCAGTTAGGAATGTGGGTTTCAGAGGCTCGTGTCTCTGTGTCGTTACCTAGTTGTAGGATCTGGGGCAAGTGCCTCAGTTTTCTTATCCAAGACATGGAGATGTTAACAGTATCTAACCCAAAATGTCGTGAAGATAAAGTGCATTAATCCATGCAAAGTGCCTAGAACAGCATCTGACGGGCAGTGAGCGGTCAATAAATGCCAACTGTATCATTTGAGGTTTCGCGAGAGATGGGAGGCTCCACTTCATTCCCCTCCCAAGTAACTGAAAGTGGGTTTATTGCTGATCTTGGCTGACAAGGCTGAGGTGGATTTAATTTGATTTAGCAATATATAGAAATATGACATTTCTTGCAAAAAAAAAAAAAGAAAGAAAAGAAATACAACATTTCTTGGACCTGAGAGGTTTTGTTGTTATTATTGGTGTAGGCGGGGTTTCAGCAGGCCCCCCCCCCCCAGCCTTGGTCCTCACTGTGTTCCTGCTGTGGGTGCCCCAAACTTCCTGTTCTTTTACTCTCTAATCCTGACCTGTAGGTTGCTGTTTTCACAGTGTACGTGTTACTGCTCATCTTCGTAGGAGAAAGTCAGGGAGAAATCACAGAGGTGGGTAAACAAACAGGTTCCCAGAGACTCATGGAATGATCTTAGTCCTTTTCCTCGTTTGTGCTTCCCGATTCCCTTTCTGAGATATTGTTTTTTGCTTCTCTTTCGTACTCCTGAACACAGGGCTCAGTGCACCTCCCCTTCCTGCCCTCAGAGGCCTCTTTCCCCAGAAGCCCCTCTGTTGCCTGCAGGTCCAAGAAGCCTCCTGCGGAGAGGGCTTAGCCATGCAGTGTGGAGCCAGGGCCAAGCTTCCACCCTCAGGCTCTGTGTGAGGTCTGGTCCCTGCAAGAGGGAGGGTACAGGGAAGGGAGACGGACAGTGGAGGACATACAGACGGGGGTGCATCGCTGAGGCCACAGCATCACGAGAAGACACACCTGCTCGCTCATGTAAGACACCTTTGGTGCTCCACATCTCAGAACGATCTACCATGGGGAAGAAGGGACAGGACGTATCTGTTGACGCCTTCTCAACTCCTGTCTCTCATGGGTCCAAGTGTGCTCCAGGCGTGTGAACTTCTCGGCACCTTCTGGATGCGGTGCACAGACCCTGGCTGATGGAGAAGCCAGACCCCATGACTTCTAGCACAGTGCTCCACCTGAGCCTACAAGGCGGGAATATGAGCCTGGGTCTGCTGTGGTCGGATGTGAGTGCCGGAGCTGCTCTGGTGCCTACTGCTGAGGGTATGATGGAAGTGGGAACCCTGCCAACAGAAAAGCTGGGACAGCCCTGAGGCTATGGGGACAGTGGCTGGTGCCCTCCTTTGAGTGAATGACCAAGTTGTCTTCAGGGAGACAGGTCCGTTGTGCTGATGTGGGTCTATGGGGTCCGTCCTCTCTCTGTGATTCAAGAACTTCCATGAACTTCAACTTGTGCTGTCACCATCTCAGCGAGAACCTTCCAACTTCATCATAACAGGGAAAGTGAGAGCAGGATGACGTCCTGGGGCTTTGATCTCCTCCACTGGAAGGGGACACACCTCACTTCTGCTTATCGCCCGTCACTGTGGAGGCTGCCCTTTTGGAACCACCCCTGCATACGGCTTCCTTCAGCTGCCACCGCTCAGGGACAGCCGAGCGTGGGCACAGATTCCGGCCCCTGTGTGCTGGATCTTGGACTCCTTTAGTGGGGGACTTGGGCCGGAGGGTGGCTCATCAGCGTGGGCAACATTTCCTTAAGTTGACTTTCTTTCCTTCAGAATGTCAGGGCTGCGTGGCGGCTCCCATCTGTCTCTGGCTCCCTCCCCTTTATCCTTCCTTAGGTGTTTCCCCCAGTAAATCCCATGTACATCTTTTAACGTCTGCTCCTCAGGGAACCTGAATGAACACATACATCATGATGACTCTGCAGATAATTTCTAGCCCTGCCTTAAGTACTGCACTCTATTTTTTCTGTAAGTCGTCATTTCATGTATTTTATTTGTTTACTTTCCTAGATACCTACTGTTTATTTTTTTCAAGGGATCTAACATCACAAATGCCCTGAATCCATATTATATTCCTGAATTCCTCCCTCTAGGAGCACTCTGATTCCTTCTGCTGTCTGGAGCAGGGGGTCTTCTGGGTCTGGATGCTGTCCTGTTAGGCTGGATCTTCCAGTGGCCTATGTTCGAGTCCCCTATCTTCCCACTAACTTGCTTTCTTGTACACGGAAGGACAAATCCCAGTAGCTTCTCAAGAACGGCTGCGTAGAAGCTAACTTTCAATTCTGCAAATATATTTATTTTGCTCCTTCCGTTAGAAATACTCCGATGGTATTCTGATTCCAGTTCTTTTGTATGTGAGCTTCTTTTTCCTTTTCTATCCGGAAGTTGGTCAGATCTCCTATGTTTTAGTGTGGGTCTTATTTTCTCTACCGTGCTGGGCTTTTATGGTCCTTTTCTGTCTGAAGATTTGAAAGTTATGAGACAATGAACAATGAGAAGTCAGTCTCCCTCCTCACTCAGGAGACGGGCCGTGCACTGTCTCCTCCTGGAGGCATTACCGTTCCCAGTGACTTGTGCACCTGCTGGCACATGGGCCAGTGGCACATGGGCCGTGGCACATGGGCAACTTGTAGGCTGACATTACATGCACTTTATTAACATTTTCTCAACCCACTACCAGGTCTTTGGACACATCCTTTTAATAACGTCACAGGATTCTAATATGTGCATATACCACAAAATGGATTGAATCGGTTCACTCTAATGAAGCCTGAGGCTGTGTCTACTGTTTATATTTTGAGTACGGAGGGAAGACATGTGCTGTACATCTTTGTGTCCATCGCAGTTTATTTCCTTATATTTTATTTTCCAAAGTGTGCTCACATGTGGGATCTCGGTTCTGGATTAAAGAGGATGCAGTCTTGTGGGGTTTCTTATTCTTTTCTCCCCATGGGTGGTTATGGATGGGACCCCATTTCGCTGGTGATGGAGTGTGAATGCCAGGGAACATTTGGTTTGTCTTTGGCCCACACGCAGAGCACAGAAATTCCCTTCCTGCAAATCACTTTTTGCTAAAGGGAGGCTTTCTCACTCATGCCAGAGGACACCATCTCCAGGCCCAGATGTCCACACAAACCCAAAGCTGTGAGCTTTGGAAGTCACGATTTTCCAGCCCCTCTCTGAGCTTCTGAAGCAACAAGAACAACACAAATTACACACCTTCTCCTTCTTCTCCACAAGTTCTGAATGCAGGGAGAGCTCAGATGCTTTCTGCATTCCACCCTCAATGAGGTCTGATGTGCAGAAGGGAAGTACCACCTTCTGTTGGTTGGACGGCTTCCCTCACTCAAGTATTTTTATATCTAGAAAGACATTCAATCCCCTCCACCTCTGCAAGGTTTCAAAGCATCTTGTGGTTCCTCCTCCTGGTTAAATGGCTTCACAGGGGTCAAGGTCACACAGGGATTTCAGGGCAGATCAGGGTCCTGATCCGTGACTTTCTAAGCCAACCTAGAGCTGATTCCACTAGGCGACATGATGGGGGTGTTTTCAGAAAACAAAGAACTATCAGAGAGTCAGAAGGAGATACTGGAGTCAAGGGGCCATGAGTGTGAATCCTAGAAACCTCTTCTCCTCTCTGAATCTCACATTCCTCCTTCTGCAATAAGGGCAGAGGGTACTACCTTCCAATGTTGTCGTGAGCATTAAAACATGGACACAAGCACACGGATCACAGGCCTGCTACAGACCAAGTTTCTGAGTCTGTGAGGAGACCACTTGTGTGAGTGACTTGAAATTCAGGTGAACAGACTGCAGACAGGGTCTCTGGGACTGTGGACTGTCACGGTTATGTGGACCTCCACTATGATGCTGGACCTAGAAAAGGAAGGGGCCCTCGAGTGGCAGAGCCCTGAATAGAGCCAAGAGTCCATCTTCCTGTGTGGTTCTGTTTACTGCTCCAACCCTGGTTCCCCACGACCTTGTGCTTAGGAGCACACAGCCTTGTGAGGAGAATCCAACTCACTGGGGAAGGCCAGTGTGGGCAGCTTTCAGAGACCCTGGAGAGACAGATGGGGGACAGCCCAGAGTCTGCGAGGGTGGGATGAGTCAGGTGTGGGCAGGAGACTGACTCAGTGTGGGGGCCAAATGACAAACTCTAGCAACAGAGCTGGTTTGATGGGGAACATCTCTGATGGGGCTCGGCTACTCGAATCCTGGAGCTCTCCAGCCGGCAGGGAGGTTGGGTTTCATTCTGTTTGGTTATGGTGTCACTGCTCTTATGATGTTACATGTTCTTTGGTCATGTTGGTCAGGATAGGTTAACTGCTCTACGAAGCCAGCCCCTGAATCTCGGGGGCTCAACATGCTAGATGTTTTTTTAATTTTTATTTTATTTTTATTAATGTGTGCTGTATTATTTGCCCCGGGGGTACAGGTCTGTGAATCATCAGGCTTATACACTTCACAGCACTCACCATAGCACATACCCTCCCCAACGTCCATAATTTAAATGCTTATTTCTTACTCACTCCAAGTCTGTGGCAGAGGCTTTTGGCCAGTCAATGGCCTTCTATAGGTTGACTCAGGGTCCCAGGCTCCTTCCGTGTTGTGGCTCTGCCCATTCCCAGGTACCATCTGCATTCAGCCAGCACCGGATGGAGGAGGAGTTTTCAGGAGCATTTCGTGGACCAGACCTGGCAGTGCCTCCCCAGCACATGTAACCATTGGCCAGAGCTCAGTCACATGGCTCACAGAGCAGAGAAGCCAGGAAATGTGGATCCACTATGCGCCATGTGTGAAGTGAAATAAACGGCTTTGAGAACACAAAGCAGTCTGTGTATGTGACTACCTCTGTGCCTAGAAAGTGAGTTCTTCAGGACACTGGCACTGTGTCATGGTTCCCACGTGTTCCTGGGTCTGGTCCAGTATTGGGAGTGGGGAAGGTACCTGACACACAGGACAGAAGATACCTAATTCTTTGACTTTGTCCTGATTTGGGGTTCTGTCCCCATTCACTGGACTTGGTGACTAAACCCAACTTTCTCTGGGTGATTGTTCACCCTGAATTTTTCTGTTTCTGGCTTCCATCCTGGTTCTGGTGTCTTGGCCCCAAACCTCAGCCCTGGGACCATCTGTCTCCTGCAAGTGATAGGAAAACCAGACAACCAGAAGGAATGCCTTCTCCTGCCCCTCCCTGCTCAGATCACCGAAGCTCCTCTAGCTACACCAGCCTTCTAGCTTCCAGCTGGCCTTCCCCTGAAATGCCGTGTCTGGGAAGCTTTTTCAGCACGGGGACAAGCCTGGCCTGTGTCAGGGTTATCTGTGTGGGATCAGAGACACATGGGGCTGGGAACTGACCGTCAGTCTGACCCACATAGCCGGCAGGGACCCGAGGGTCCCACAGCTGCAGCCCAGGCCGCAGAGACAATGTCCCTCCCAGGGCTGGGCCCGAGGGCAACCTGTCCTCGTGCTGGTCCCTTGTCAGCCTCAGGTCCTGATAGAGGGACTCCAAGGATGAGGACGAGAAGACAAACAGCTCTCAGCATGCTGCCTGATGTTTTTCAGCGTGCAGAAAGAAGTCTGGTTCAAAGGGTTGCCCTAGTTTCCAGCAACAAGGGTTCCCTCGGGGAGGTGGGAGTATGTGGTATTGATGGAACATAGGGGACCCATCAAAAGGGATGTTTTGGAGACAGAGAGGAGGCAGGCTTTTGAGAAAGAATGCTGGCTTTTCTGGAAAAAAAATTTTTGAGATAGGAAGAAAATCAAGACGGGATAAATAGTAGTTGCCATGTTTGGTTTAGTATATGCCAAACACTTCCCTTTTTATGCTTTCGAAGTAGTCCTCTGGAAAACCTGTGAGGTGAGCATATTGTGGATAGTCTATGTTTGAGGAGGCTGAAGGCCACAGTGGCGCAGTGACTCCATCAGGGTCACCCAGCTCTATGTGGCTGAGCCAGGGACAAACTCAGGACTCTTCCAATTCCAAAGCTGCTTTCTACACCCCTGTTTCACATTCCCTGATTCCAGATTTTTCTTCCATGAAAACGAGCAATCATTCCCCTTCCCCACTTAGAGTTTATCATTTGGGGTCTTTGTGCCCCAAACCACTCCTATGCCCAAACCAATCCTATGAAAAGGGCACTATTATTTTCCAAGTCTTTTGAGGAGGAAAAAACCCAGAGATGGGAAGTAACGTCTTCGAGGTCTTGGGACCCGGAAGAGGTGGGAGCAGCACCGGAAGGCCTCCATCTGACCCCAGGCCCAGGGCTTGCTCCGCTCCAACAGGGGCTGGCAGACTACAGCCTTCTGGCCAGATAGGGCTGGAGGGCTCTCCTTATGAGGCTGGTGAGCCCATTGTTTTGCTTTGTTTGCATTTTAAAGAATTGCTTTCACAGTTTAAGTGGTTAAAAACCAAAACAAAACAAAAGGAGAATAATATTTTGTGACATGTGAAAATTAGATGGATTAAAATGTTAGTGTCTGTTTATAAATGAAGTTGATTTCTATCATCTCCTTGTTGTCTCCAGCTGCTCTTGGCCTCCGGGGGACAAGTCGAGTCCTTGTGATAGAGACTGCCGTGTGGCTCACAGAGCCTACAGTATTTACTCTCTGCCCTTTTACAGAAACAGCTTGCTTCCTCTGCTCTAGGGTATCCTGTGGAAGAAGACAAAAGGTGGGCATCACCACAGAATGCAGAGAGCATGGAGTCCGGTCCCCAACTTGCAGGAGCTGTGCCAGGCCCCGGGGAGCACCGTCCTTTCCTGCTGATGGCACAGGGCAGGCTCGCCTCAGAGAGGCTGCAGAGGAGAATCCAGTTCCTGGGTGGCCAGCAGAGTCCAGGGCTGAGGAATCAGGTGCCTGGGGACCCAGGGGCCAGCTCGAGGTGGGAGGTGGTGAGAAGGCCTAGGACTTGGGTGAGACCAGAGCTTGCTTGTGGGTGAGTTGGCAGGAGTTGAGGGTGAGGTGGACTGGAGCAGGCCTGGCCTCAGAGGCTGATTTTGGGTGGCTGACAGGGTTGGGGAGCAGGCATCATACTTAGTCTTCAGGGTGACAGAGGAGGAAGGGTTGGCAATCAAGGCTTGAAGTCCAGGTGAAGAAGGTTTGCAAAGCTTGGGCTCCAAGCCTCCATAGGTCACTGGCCCCCATCAAAGCCTGGTGATCTGAACTTGGCCCTCATCAGTCTCCGAGGGCACGGAGGGCCGTGGACACTGCAAGGGGCAGTGCTCCTGTCTCTGATCATCTCCCTGTGGTTCTTTTCTGCTCTTCTTCTATGTGCTACCCGGATGGGCCAGACGTACTCCTCCCTACCTTCTAGGAGGGTCGAAGACAAAGTGCTCCTTGCTCTCTGGGGAAGGGGAGCTTTTTCTTCCTGTAAAAGATTAAGATTCTAGGTGATGAGTGATGAAAATCCATAGGAAAAAGTAAGACAGAGGCTGGTGTCTGAGGGATGGGATCATGCTTTTGGAGCCAGAGGAGGAGGTCTGGGGGGGATCTCTGCCCCCTCAAAGCAGGGCGCGGTGGGCACAGGAGGGGTACATGGGGCCAGGAGCTTTGCAGTCTTGTCCTGTTCCTTGGTAGTGTTTAGAGAGAAGGCAGAGCAGAATGACACCATGGAGGTTAGAGGAGGGGACCCTGGGTCTCGGGGCTGCTGCTGTTTAAGGTCTCGTGCTTCCCAGATTGTTCAGGGGTAGCCCCAACTGGAAGGGGCCCCATGCTCTTCAGGAGGAGGAGAAGGGCATCAGCAACCAGGCAGGGGTGCAGGGGAGAAGTGGCTCCCTGTTCCCTGGGAGCCGTACAGTGTTCCTGGGGTGGTGTGTACCCTGTTCTGTGAAGGAGCTCCACAGCGACCAGGAGGGAGCTTCCTGACAGCCCCAGGAAATAGGGGCACAAAGTGGAAATTAGGGTAATTTCAGAGAATGGAAGGGTGATATTTCCTAAGCATGTGTATCTTTGGACTGACACTTGTATATGCTACACTGGTAAAGTGCTTAGCTCAGCTCAGCAAACCCAGGACACTGGGCTGTTCCTCCTTTCCTACTGTCCGCCCTCCTTCTCCCTTCCCTCCTCCTTCTTCTTCCTTCCCTCTTCCCTTTCCCCATCCTTGCCCTGCTCCTCTTCCCCGTCTCCTTCTTCCTCCTCCCCACTAACTCCTCCCTTGCCTCCTCCCTCCTCTTCCTCCCCTCCTATCCCTCTCCTTCCCCTTCCTCCTACCCCTCTTTCTCTTCTCTTCCTTCACTCCTTTTCTCCCTCCTCCTCTTTTTAAAAAATTTTATTTATTTATTTAAAATATTTTATTTATTTATTTGACAGACAGAGATCACAAGTAGGCAGGAGGCAGGCAGAAGCGGGGGTGGGGGAGCAGGCCCCCTGCTGAGCAGAGAGCCCAAAGTGGGGCTCAATCCCAGGACTCTGAGATCATGACCCGAGCCGAAGGCTGAGGCTTAACCCACTGAGCCACCCAGGCATCCCTCCCTCCTCCTCTTTATTCCTCTCCTCATTTGTATCACTATGATAAGGCTAAGTTTTGACGCCCAGTTTTCCTGATGATGTGACTCCTTCTAAATCAATAGCCATTAAGAACTTCCTAGGTGCTCAGTTCTTTGGTAGGTCCTGATGGGAGGAGCTCACTAAAGATGTGATTTGTGGGTAGACCAGAAACTCAGGAAACTGGAGCCATGTAGAGTGATACCGAGAGCACAGAACTGGGCACCATAACCTAAGCTGTGGTGGCCACAGAAGGGACGGGTCAACGGGGGCTGGCGTAGAAGCTGCCAGCAGAACCTCAGCATCAGGGATAGTTAGAGGGAGACAAAAAGAGCCAGAGATCACCAAGTGTAGCTCCTGTCTCTTACAGATGAAGAACCTGAGGAAACTGAGACCCAGAGAGGCTCAGAAGGGACCAGATACAGGCCTGAGGTCCCCCAGTAACTTGGCAATGGACGTAGGACTTGAGGATAATTACTGGATATTTTGGTCTCTAAACACCCAGTAGCTACGATTCTAGACTAAGACGCCAGTGCGATTAATAATGGTGGTCACAGCCAGCACATAGCGCACACTCCCTGTGTGTCATCCGTGATGTTAAACACTGTATTTGAATCACCTCGTATGACTTTTCTGTGACTGCCCTCTGCTTGCAGAACCGAGCTGGCTTTCCTGAGCAACCACCTGGCCCTCTGACCCCAGCCAACACGTTTGGTCTAATCTTTTGTTATGCTTCACTCTTTTTGCCATCTTCACCTGTCTCAGCTGTCCCTGTGAGTGTCCTTGCACAGTACCCCCTACTCCATGTCCCCCTTCTTCCAGGGCGGCTCTGCCCTCTTCAGCCAAGGCATCTGTTCTGATGCTCCCTGGAAGCCTGCCTTCCAGGCCTGGGCACTTGGTCTGAGAGGATGCATGTAGAGGCTCACATGGGGGTGAGTGAATGGTGCCTCCATGCTGAGTGGCAGGGTAGGATGGGAGTGCATCTGTGGGAGCCTGTCAGGGACACTGGGACAACCATTATTCCCTCTTCCTCATTTGCTCCTTCCCCGGGTTTACTGAGCTAAGCCAGCACAGAGCTGGAGCAGGGAGCTGTAATGGCATACATGAGTATAAAACAAGGCAGAGAACATCAAGAAGCATAGGGGAGGCGCACCCTGGGCGGGGAAGGAAGGGAGGAGTGGGTTATTCCCACCCACGGCCATCAGGGATACGTTCTGGTGTGAGACCCTCTGGGTCTGGAGGGCGGGTAGGCCCCCAGATGTGCAGAGATGGTGGGAAAAGGAGTCTGTGTGGAGCCGTCAAAGGCATGGCGGTGGGGTGCGGCGTGTGTGAGCTAGAAGAGAGTGTGTAAAGCTGGGTGTTTAAGGAGAGAGTTTGAGAGGTAAGACCAGAGGATGGAGTAAGCAAGGAGGAGACATAAGGCCTCTGTGGGGTGGGCTACCAACAGGGGCCTCTATCCCTTCCCGACCGGTCTTGTCTGTCTGTCCGCCTCTCCGAGATTCATGACCCCAAACAGGTTTACTCCATTCGGATTTTGTGAGATCGAGTAAGATCATGGATTTGTACAGACTCTCTTCTGAGAAGGTTCAATGCAGTAGCTTGCATTTTCCACTTGACATTATCCCCATTTTACCAATGAGGAGACTGGGTCACAGAGAAGTAAAGGAACAGACAGAGGCCACACAGCCAGGAAGTGTGCCAGCTGTGCTGCTCACCGTTCCTCTACTGCCTCCCGAGTGGACTAGAAGGGAACAGGCAGTAACGGGCAGAGAGGACAACAGGAGCCTTGTTTAGAGGACCTTTAACCAATTCTCAGGCGTAAAGTAGATCTCCTCAACTACAAAAAAACATGCACTGGAACCATATGCTCAGTGGTATCCCTGAGGGGACGCTCCCAGCTTGTAGTCCTATGATAAATCAGATGGGGTTTCCGGGGTCCACGAGGGACTAATGCCTGAAAGATTCTGCTGGGTCTCAGAGATCTTCCAGAAACTCAGTATGGGATACAGCAAGAGCATCCCTGCACTTCGAGGCCCCTATCTGTCTCCTTTTGTTTATGATTACTGAAGACATTTGCATGAAAACAGGGTTTTCTCAGTCTTCTGAAGGCTCCGCTTCCTGCTGCTGGTTCTCACCTGAAGCCATAATTCTCCATTTGCGGCTCAATAACCATCTCCAGGGTGGCTAATTATGGGCCATATGCTCCTGGGGCTGGTGTGCTGGGAAGGCAGACTGGCATACTCCTGTTTGCCTCCTGTTCCCATCTCTCTTTTGGACTCGCTAACTCAAACTTGTCCTCCATGGTGTGTCCCCAAGGGCCTCGAGAGACTTTTCCTCATCAGGTAGTGTTCCGTTTTGCACATGACCCCGGCCGGGCTTAACTGGGCATTTACTAGACTGCCTGCCAGCATCTCAGCGCTGACCAGTTGGCAAAAATGAACGAAAGGGGAGATAATGTCTGCTGTTTAAATCCCCACACAGGTGGGGTGATGAAGTGGAAAGAGTTTTGGCCTGGGACCTGGGGACGTTGAGATCTACTCGTGGCTTTTTTGGGAAATTGGTGTTAACCTCTTTACCCTTCTGGTTCTTAGTTTTTTTTTCTTCTATGAAGGAGAGATTTTGGTTAGATCAGAAGTTTCTAACCTGATTCCTAGGTGTCTGAAAAGAGAGTGATGGGTGTAGGGGGGGGCCTTTAAAAACAGCTTTGAATTCCCTCTAACCACTAACTCCTAGAGAGAAGTGATTACTGCCTATTCACTGAGTCTCCATTATCTAGGGCAGTGTTTGACACAGAAAGTGCAAACAATGAATGTTTGTTGAAATATGAAGGCCTTTCAGAAAGCCCAACAAGAAACTTTCTTTGGTGCTGATGAAGCTGGGCAGGATAACAGAAACCTTGGATTCTTTAATAATTAGCATGACATCAAAGATGAACTACTCAGGTGTTTTTTTCTTAAATTAAAAAAAAATATATGTATATATAGTCTCTGCATAACTGTGTAACTTAAGCAGGAAAAGAATCATTAGGAAGTGTGCTGGCTTGATTGAGGAATGATGAAAAGGTTGAAAACCAGGCTCAGAAAAATGGTGGATTCCATGGAAGCCAGGGTACCTGAGAACACAGGCGAGTTTCAGCTTTCAAGATGGGAAGTGCAAGTGGATAACCCGAGGTCACATGACTGCCCAACCGCCATGTGGGGATGGGCACTGTCTAGCTTTCTTAGGCTTCCATAGACTTTAATCCCCACCAAGACTATGACACAGTTTGGGGATTTGTATGAAATGGAAAGGAAATTTGGATTCCAGGCAGCCAAAAAATGACAAAGGGCCACTATACCTGCAACTCTGATTCCGCTGCACTTAGGGAGTCTCTGCTCCGTAGCCAGTGGGTTGCTTTAATGAAGGGAATGCGAAAACAAACTTATGTATGTATGTCTGTACATACATACACTTATGTATGTATGTCTGTACATACATACACTTATGTATGTATTCCTTTTGATAAGGAAAAACATGTACCTGGAGTCTGTGTGAAAGAAAGTGTAAAGGGTTGGTTGTGGATGAAGGTGGGACCTATTCCTATTCTACAAAGCTGAGGTTCTCCACCAAGATAAGTAAAGAGTTTCCCCTGTTGAGATGCAGATACAGGTGTGGAGGGAGATTCAATTTTGCTGTATCTCTGGTTGTTCAATGGGGCTCCAGTGACCGGTCTTGTCTGTCTCTCCATCTCTCTGAGACTCATGAACCCAAACAGGTTTACTCCATTCGGATTTTGTGAGATTAGATGAGATCATGGATTTGAACATTATCTACAACCCTAAATGTACTCAGGTTGCCAATAACCATAAATAGTAACGTCAGTGATACCAATATCTGTCTCCGTATTTTTCCAGACAGTGTGGGTGGGTCGTCATCCATGTGGAAACACCTTTCCTTTTCCTTCTCCTTCTCACTAACTTACATTTTTTGTGTTACTTTTATCTGTGCAGTTGACATATGTCATCACTCGCAGCTGTCTGAAATTTTTTGAATAGCCTCACTATCTCTTAATTATTTTTAACATTATGACTCTTGTCTTCTTAAAGAAGAATCCAGAAAATTTGCATCCTGAGGATTGCTTTCAGTTAGGATAATGGCAGGGAACCTAGGTCCCTTTAGTTAGGTGAACTCCTTTGAGACCTGGAATTAGAAATAAGCATTAGGAAGTCTTTGTCCAGAAGATGGTGGAGCTGTTTGATTCTTTGGGGGAAGCAGTGGTGGAATTTCTGGTGTCCAGACAGGGTCATGGGAGCTGCTATATAGGGATATTTGTTAGAGAACCCCCACTGGGGTGTTTGGACCCAGTAGATTCAGAGTCCATTCTCAGAGATATTTTGAGTTACCTAATTGCCTTTCAGACTTTCCTTTCGTGCTTACATTAGGCAGAATGAATTCTGTTGGTTGCTACTAAGAACACTTCCTAGCATAGGAATTAAATATGGAGGGGTTTCCAAAAGTTACAGAACCCATGCTGTATACAGAAGTGGCTTACTGGAGGTAGCTAGGCATCACGAGGCAAGGATTCACCCAAGGTTAGCTGGAGACAGGACGGCCACACTTCTGTGTTTACAAGTCTTTGTCAGCTGTGCCCTGCCAGTCTAACCTTTGCCTGCTCATCCTTGAGACACTGACTTCTGCCAATGGAGGCTGCAGGGTGAAGGAAAAGCACAGGGGAAGTTCTTTTTCAAAATAAAATGGAGTCCCTTTCTTGTCTCAGGCAGTGGGTTGGGCATCTCCTTTGTTGTTTTGACTCCTGCTGATACCCTTGACCTCAGGATTTTTCCTTCTAACCTTTCATTGATGCTAGTTGTGAGATCAGTGAAGATTTTTATCTTTTCACAAGTGGATGTTATAATCTTTGACAATGTGTAGAAAGACAAAAATGAATGGAGGAGATACAAGTTACAGAGGAAGAGATAAAGATGGAGAGAGAGAAAGGACAATAAGGGCGGGGGGAGGGGAGAGATAGACAGAGACAAAGAGGCAAAAGTGAGAGAGAGCAAAAAAGAGCCCTGTCCCAATCAGAAATGATTTCCAGTGAGTTAGCCTCTGTGGTAGACAACCTCTATGATGGTCTCAATGAGCCTCAATGAGCCCCACGTCTGAGTCCTTTTCCACACTGAATTGGGGCTGGCCTGTGTGACCAGTAGAGTACAGTGGAGGTCACAGTGTGATTCCCAAGGTGAAGTCATAGAAGGCATCGCAGCTTCTGCCTTAATTTCTTGGATTGTTTTCTCTGCAGTTGGAAGGACACTCACATGGTTCTTTGGTGACTCCACATGAAGAAAAACCAACTTGGCCATTACAACTTGCTGGCCATGGGAGTGAGCCTCTTGGGATGTGGGTCTTGTGGTCTTGGTCCATCACTGAGATGACTGGACTCCAGCTGAAACCTGGCAGCAATCAAATGAGAGAGCCTGAGCTAGAGCCACCCAACCAGGCTGCTTCTGCTCCTGATCTACAGAGCTGGGGGAGATAGTAAGTGATTACTGTTGTTTTGATGCACCGAATGTCAGGTTATTTGTCACAGAGCGTTAGACACTCAATATAGTTCTCTTACTGCCCTTCCTTTTGGTAAAGATGCTCTAGTGTCTGAGGTAAGGGCAGATGATGGACATGTTCGGGAACCTCCTATCTGCTACTGGTGTTATTGTTCTGTTTCGTAGACCCACTTGATCTTCACTTAGTGGAAATTCCTTTTGGGCTCTGGTAGAGAACTGACATTATTTCTGGTTTTCAGTATTATTGCACCTATAATTCTCTTGGGTCTCTTTTTGTAAGTATTTCAATGGGAAGTTGGATGAGGATGAATCAAAAGCTATTATCTTGCTGTTCTCTTAACCAGGAAATCAAAAATCTATAACTGCCTCTAGGTTGTTGCTTATGTATTCCATCACTACATGTTTTTGAGCACATATTTCCAAGCCATATTATTTTGCTTGTTTCATCATTTATTTATTACTTACATGTGCCACTGTATTGTTTTATCATATGTTAGAAAGCATCCATAAAATATGAATTCAGGAAATATGAGAGAAAAGTAAGTAGAAATTCTAATATTTTCCTTTCTCAATATAAAATGTTATTGGGGCAAGTGGGTGGCTCAGTCGGTTAAGCGTCTGACTCTTGATTTCAGCTCAGGTCATGATCTCAGGGTCGTGAAATGAAGCCCCACACCTGGCTCTGTGCTCAGCAGGGAGTCTGCTTGAGATTCTCTCTCTCTCTCCCCCTCTGTCCTTCCCCCCACCCCCACTCTCTCTTTCTCTCAAATAAATAAATCTTTAAGAACAAAAACCAAAAAAAAAAAACAAAAACAAAAAAACAACCCCCAAAACCCAACTGGTGTCTTGGGCATTGCTGGTAAATGTGCCCTTCTCCCACTTTGGAGACCACTGGTCTCCCGTACAGTTAGGTTTTGATATTCATGTATTAGCCATGAGTGATTAAAGGACAGAGGTTCTGCTTTATTTATCTTTTCCAAGATTACAGGGTTGCTGCTCCACTCATGCTTCTTAAAAGAAAGAATAATGAACAAATGTATGAATGAATGAACAAAGACATGATCGAAAGGTAGAATTAATCTTCTCCAAGTGACAGAGCCCCTCTGTGCTACACTTGCTGAGAACTACCTCTGTGCTAGGCACACCCTTGGAGGTTAGGTCTGGACTTACCTTCTAGGACAAACTGTGCTCTGTTTTCCCTATCCATCCCAACCCACACTGTGACATATACAGACCCCCTGCACACAGCAGTTTTCTTCTCCTCCTTCAAGCTGTCTTCCAGGCCTGGCTCTCTGGCAAACAGCCATTACCAGTGAAGACCTCTCTAGTGAGTACATATGTGGGGGAGGATTTTCCTGGCCCTTAACCAGCGTGCCTCTCCAGGACTCAGGCTGTCTGGGTTTCTGTCATTTTACATTTCCTGGAGCTGAGGGGTTGTGGCAGACACAATTATAACCAGTGTGTCAAGCGTGTTTGTTTGGCTGGGCATCTCTCTTCCACATCAGTCGACTTAGATCCTCATCCCCATTTAGACTTTGGAGCGACCTAGTGAGTTTGAGTCAATGTCGCCGCTCCCCTCCTGCAGCCCACTCTCCACCCCACTGGCTTTTCTGGCCTGGGGTTGTGCAAGCAACTGGCAACGTGGTGGAAGACACGAAGAGGCAGCTTCTCTGGGAGAACAGCTAGCTTTGTTCTCTGTGTGTGTGTGCGTGCACACACATGTGTTCAGAGAGTTAGGGGAGGATATACTTAGTTGGATTTAGAAGGTCTTAGTTTGATCTCTGATCCCTGGATTCTTTGTTGCTGGACCTTGGCCAAGACAGCTCAATCGGGACAGTGGATAGGAGTCCTTGGGGACAAACGTGGAGACATACAATCAAAATGGAGTACTAGAGCAGGCAAGCTTCTGGCAGCCTGGAAGCTTTGAATGCTGGGATGGGCTAGGTTAGGTCCCCAAATCTTAGTGGCTGAAAACAACAAAATTTATTTCTCACTAATGCTGTGTATCCATCACAGAATATCTGGGGGTCTGCTTCACTCTGGGACTCAGGAGACCTAGAAACCATCAACTGCCATGATGGAGAAGACAGAGAGCAGGCAAATTGCATACTGCTAACGGTTTTCACAGGGGCCACTGTCACATCCGCTCCTGTTTTCACGGTCAAAGCAAATCATAGAGGATGACTGTTTTCCAGGGGGACTTGGAAGTACGGTATTACCATGTGACCAGAAGGAGACAGAACTTTAATATAGGTAAAGAGTGCTGGTGACAGTCCATATCCTTTCCTCCTTCTGGATAATTTTCTCGTTTCTGAATTCTGCTTTTCTAGGATGGAAGTCAGAAGCTCACCATGGTGGACAGAGAAATGTCCACACAAAGATGTCCTTAGAACCTGTGAATATGTTTTACATGGCAGGAGAAGCTTTGCAGGTATGATTAAAGCAAGGGTCTTGAGGTGGGAAGATTATCTGGGATTATCCAGGTGGGCTCAATGTAATCACAAGGATCCTTTAAAGGAAAGAAAGAGAGAGAGGAGAAACAGAGTCAGAGATGTGAGGATGGACACAGAGGTTGGAGTGATTGATGCAAAGGGGCCCATGGGCCAAGAAATGCAGGCAGCTTTTAGAAGCTGAAAGAGTGGTGGTGGGCTTCTAAAGTGATCACATTTCCTTGCCAAGAAATGACATGAGCAGATCTCTGTAAAAAGCCTGTATTGGGGAGTGAGATAATGTAATTCATTTTGCCTTTATGATTACTTTGAATCATTTTCCTCTTTTACCCCATTTGAGACATATCTGGATTTCTTACCCCTTAACAATACCAACAAGCAACTTTGGCATATGTCAGAGTGCCCAAGAGACTTTCACTAATGACATGACTTCTGATTCAGAGCACAGTGCCATGACTTCATCAGAATTGGAGCTGCCCCACTGATGAGTATGCCAGTGTCTTTTGCTATGTGACACCTGATGGCATAAAGCAACAGCATTTATCCTGTGTTCGAGGGTCTTCCTGTTGGCTGAATGTACATGTCCAGGCTGATCTGGCTGGGCTCAGCTGGAGGTTCTGTTCCAACTGTGGGTCTGAATGAGCCTGGCTTTAGCCTGCAGATTGGGCTCAGATCTGGGTTCTGGGCTGGAGGAACAGCAGCTCCCCCAGGGAGCACAGAAGCAAACCGGTGGCAGTGCAATCTCACCTCACGTCTCTGTTCCTGTGGTGACAGCCAACATCCCTTTGACTAATGCAGGGCATGTGGTCAAGGCAAAGGCAAGGTGTGGCAAAGGGAGAGATGCAGAGCCTGTTCCTGGAGGTGTCAAGAGTTAGACCTAATTCAGTCTGTCAGCTAAGAGAAGGAAATATTAAGGAAATTCAGGTTATTTTTCTGAATCTCCTAGGAAGTAAGTCTTTTGAGTCAAGGCTACGTCAGTATTCATGCCGCTAGATTGTCGCCACGGCAGAACTCATGAAAACTTCCAGCAGGTAACCTTCTGCACTAACCCCTCATTCTGCCCTGGCCTCGTCTTTCTGTTTCTGGAGGTTTATTTGTTTTCAAACTGCAGCGCGTGAACAACTCAGCTCTCCATTCATCCCTCTGGGGGAACTCTCTCTCCAATCAATTCCATACTCCTGTCTAGGATGACAGGTCTCTCTTTGGGCCTTTGTCTACTCATATGTGAAGAGATATAGTTGTCTGTCACATGCCGAGGGGCGCCAGCTCCCTACACACAGAGGACTCTCTGCAACCAGGTTGCAGGCTGCCTCAGCGTCTCTCCTGTGGGGTGGCGTCCTCCTGGCCCATAAGCAGTGCGGAGCTGGTGTTTCCAGGAACGTGAGAGTGTGTCTCAGGGGCCTTTAGAGCAGGGGACTGTCCATGAGGGAGGAGCGGGTTCCGCTCTGAGGGCCCTGGACTGCTCAAAACTCCACATGGAGTATTGTGTTATGGGGCGGCCCCATAAAAGAAGGCTGGTTTGGGAGGGGAGGGTCTAGAGAGATCACGGAGACCGAGTGGCTGAAGGCCCTGATGCCTTGGGGGAGTGGTGGCATGTTGCGTATTCCCGTCACCGGATTTAGTTTATTTTAATAAGCATTTCTTAAGCCCAGGAATGTGCTGGGCCTGGGCTGGGAATGAGGCCATGGGACACAGACGGAAGAGCTCCTGCCCTCAGGAAACTTAGGGTCTAGTAGGAGAGCGGAGGTCACTAAATAAACAGTTGCATTTTTCAAGTGCGGCAAGAAGGATGCAAATGAGAGCAGGGTTGTTGGGGGTACTCAACAGATTTTGGGCTTGTCTGAAAGGGGGAAGCAATTCTTTACCTGTCTTGCTGCAAATAATAGATGGCTGTGTTGCTTGGGAACTCTTACCCCAGCTCTTCCCACAGGAGGGAGGGAAATCCTACTTCCCAGGAGGGAAAGATGGGGGAGGAGCCCTGCTGGTATCTTTCTTATACCCACAACCCACTTGTTCCTCCCCAGGAAGGAGAAGTGATGCTGATCCTTCAGTGAATTTGGGCAGAGACCAGAGGCTGGTCCAGGGCTCCCGAGATGGCGTCTGCACCAAGGGAAAGGCTGGCGGCGGGGGACCGGTTAGCGATGGTGCTAATGATGGTGACAGAGGTGGGCAAGGAGCAGGCAGAGCAGGAGAGGGACTGAATCAAGGGAAGGGCCTCGGGTGATGGACAGGGATTCTAGAGCCATCCAACGGGAGGGAGCCTGGGGGAGGAGGAGAGGGCACACTCAGGGTCCCAGCTCAGGTGAGCCGGTGGGAGGATGCTGACACCTACTGCTTCGAGAGGGAGCCAGGATCACTCAGTTTTGGATCTGAAGGAGTCATGACCTTGGACTTGGGTCCTCCTTGAGCAGCCACGCAAATATCTCACCGGGAGACTTGAGAAGAGAATTTACAAAGTGGGTACCTTCAGGCTGAATCCAGCCCATCGATGCGTTGTCTAACCCAATTTTAAAAGTTCTGATGCAGGGACACCTGGGTGGCTCAGTCGGTTAAGTGACTGACTCATGATTTCAGCTCAGGTCATGGTCTCAGGGTTGTGAGCTCGAGCCCTGTGTTGGGCCCATGCCAGGCAGGGAGCCTGTTTGAGACTCTCTCTTCCTTTCCCTCTGGCCCTCCACCCTCTCAAAAAACAGATAAACAAAACCTCTGAATTAGCTGGAGGAAAAAAGCGTAAGATTTTAAGTAAAAATCTGGATTTCAAATATTTTCTTAAAAAAAAAAATTAGAATCCAGAGTCCTTGGGCTCACCTTCCTGACTGGCTATAATCTCCTGATGCCCCTTCTGCCGGGGCAGGAGCCCCAGTTTGCCACCATGTCCGCGGATCCACCGATTCATGGACTCACTCAGCCTCCCTCCCAGGTTACCGCCCTGGCTACAGTAGGCCTCTGAGTGTGTAGTCCCTGCTCCATGTGGAACGTTGGGTCTTAACCTCTGCTGGGTCAGAGCTGCTTTTGAGGTTTTAGATTACGTGAACATTGTTAATTATTATTATTACTATTTTGCAGAGGGATGTACGGTGTGCTTCAAACTTCTGCAAACAATGACAGGTGGCTTCTAGACACCCAAGAGCTATGTAGAACCTGGACCCCCAGGCTAAAAATTCCTACTTTGAGAAAAAGGATTCCTCCATTTATTCGAGACGTCACAGGTCGGGGCACTCTACAGTTTAGAATGCACACCCCTTGTCCTTGCAAAGCGGGTGGTGCTCCCTCCGGCCCCTGCTCCTCTGTCCACATGCGCGTGTTCTCATCCTGCTTCCCTCTGCGGGCGGGGTGGGCACGTGGATTGGGGTCGGGGGCTCTGAGCGGCTTATGCAGAGCTCACAGCTGGGAGTTGGGGGGCTGGTACCCAGCTCACCCCACCATTCTCGACTCCAGTCTTCGTCTCCTTCCCACTGCCTTCCATTTGCCAGTCAGTTATAAATAGCTCAAAGACGATTTTATTTCCAGCCTCGAAGTGGCATGCGCTGTCAGAACACCACAAAACACTTCATTGATGTTTTCAAGGGGGTGGGGAAGAGGAAATAAAATTGTTTATTTGCCCGAAGCAATGTTCACTGAACTGAAATCCATTGACTCTCCGTGGGACTCTGCTTTTCCCAAGTGAATGGATTTTCAAATTTGGAACACAGGTGGCCTTCAGGCTGAATGGTCCGCCTCTCTGATTAATTCAGTCAATGCCAGGGCCCAAGGGGGGTTAGGAGTCTAGGAGTCAGAGCTCTCCTTCCCACCTCGGCCTGGGAAAGCCTCAGGAACCGGCGTGGGGGCGGTGGGAGGGAGGGGAGGCAATTCCTAACAGCTTTGGGGGCCTTGTCTGGAGCCGGCAAGCAATTGTTTTTTCTATCTCGCTGCATGCCAGGGCAAAGGCAGGACGGAGAAGGCATTTCTCTCTTGCTGAGCCTTCCCCGTGGAACGGGAAATCACAGCCAAACCTTTGCAACCAGAGAGAGAAGGGGTTGTGTCAGACATCGGGGGGACGCTGGGGTGCTTTTCCATGATATTACGGCCAGAATAGACAGGGACAGTGGAAGGAGGGCATGCAGCAGCACAGGAGACAGAAGGGAAAATAACCTGCCATTGTTAGCCGTGCTTGCGACACAAACCCCGGTGCCAAGTGCCGGTCAATGAAGAGGTTGGTTGTTCAGGTCTGTTTGTGGTCTAAGAAGCTTCCTTACCCTGAGCTGCTAGAAACCGCCAAGAGTTATCTGGGGTTTTTTGTACTTAGCAGTCTCGGAGCTGCTTCTCCTCTCCCCTTTGAAATGAAAATCGTTATGTGCCTGTTGGATAGAGGAGCAAATTGGGTGTGAGAGGCTAGGTCACTTGCTGGAGGCCACCGTCTGGCCCCAGAGCCCATCACCTTAACACTTTGCCCTATGGCCTCAATGAGCAAAGCGGAATGGAGAGGGCACCAACCGCTGGAGAAAAAGGAACCCGGACAGAGAGAGGGAGAGGGAGAGGGAGAGAGAGAGGAGAGAGGCAGGAAGAGGTGTGTGTTGCAGTATCTAGCCCTGAGTGGGCTTGGGTTACCTATCTGAGACAGAGAAACCCTCAAGAGGGAAAGAGACCACGTGGCCAAGCTCAGGGCCACCCTGAGGCTCCTGCCCTTTTGAACCCTCTGAAGGCAGAGAAATGAGAGCTCATTCGTGTCCTGATCTTCCCACCACACCCTGCCATCTCCTTCACTGGCAAGCTCGGCCCATTGTTCTGGAATTTGCCAACCAGATCGGCATCTTCCCCTGGGAAAGGTGGACACGGTAGGAGCAGAGAGAGGACTGGGACACAGTACAGAGACACTGTTTCTTGTCCAGGACAAGAAACTTCCCATATTATGAAGAGGGAATCTGCAGTGGCCGTTTTTATGGCTGGTTTATGTCCTCCACTCTGGGACATGAGCTCCAAGATGGTGACCTTACGCACCTTATTCCTATATATGTTCCACTGAGTGCCAGGGTGCTCAGAAAAATATTTGGGGAACACGTGCATGAAGTCATTGCCCAATCCCAGGCAGCATCACTTAAACCTAAGTCTGTATGCCTGCAGAGAGAAGAGGGAGCTGGAAGTTTTCCTTCCTGTGCCTTCACGACGATGAGAGTCACCTGCCAGCAGACAGCAGCCTGGGAGCCATCAGGGCTGGGGCGAAGTCTGTGGCGTGTACCACTCTATTCAGTGCTGTGTGTACCCCTTGGACTCTGACCACCTGCTCAACCCTATATTTGGGGTCTGAATTACACCAAAGATAGGTAAGACAGGGACCCTCCCAGCAGAAACTTGAGAAGTGGAAATGAATGAAGGAAACTGAGGCTCTTTTTCAGGTCTGAGTTTCTTCAAGCATAAAATGAGGAGTTTGGATCTTACTAGATGTGGTCTTACTAGACTGTAAGCTGCACAAGGTTCAGGTCTCCCCAGAGTAGACCCTGAGACACGTGTTTGGGTGCAATTAGCTTACTGGCCAGGTGACACCAGGGAGCACTGGGTGGGGGTGGAGGGATGCAGGGAGAGAGGAAAGCCACCAAGGTCATGTTGCTGTCACTGCTGTAGGAGCCTGGGAGTCTGTCTCCTCAGGGATCTCTGTGAGACTGTTCCAGACACACCCCAGAACGGCCCCACGGTAGGTTGAGGAGGCTGGGGTCCTCACTCACCAGCTCCATCTCTGGCTGGCCCGTGGTTGTCCTGGACAAAGATTCCCTGGTATGTCCAGCCTGTCCTACTTCCACTGGCCAGAATGCATCCTCAGGCTGAGAGATGCAGGGAACGAGGCCTGCATGGGGGCTGTGGGTAGGGGGCCCTCAGGTGGGCTGACGGGGTTGTGGGGAGGGAATCGCCAACACCTGTCTTTGCAACAGGGCTCATCTTCGTTCTCTTCACTCACCCCTGTCTCCCCATGTAGGATGTACTAGGTGCCTTTGTGTTGAAAGGGTGAATGAATGAATGACTTTTTCCCCAGTTCTATGGTCTCTGAAACAATAATGACCTCTGGATAACATAGGATCCCGCAGTGCCACCCTGGGGTGGTGTAGACCGGGGATGAGGGGTTTGACTGGTTGGAGGAGCCAGGAGGTTCTCTGTGGAGGGGGGACCTGAGCCAGGCCATGGAGCGTAGGTGGGGTTGTCAGAGGGGGCAGTATGCGGGCAAGTGGAAGGAGTACGGGTGGGAGGACATGGCGGTGGGGTTCTGTCTTCTGCTGTGTGACCCAAGCAAGTTTATTTACCTCTCTGAGCCTCAAGTTTGCTTCAAATCTGAAGAGGGGTCGATGGTACCTGTTGCCTGGGGCTGTGGGAGAGATAAGTGAACATGACAAAGAACATGCCAAGCCCCGTTTTAGCTGCTGCTGTGTCATTGACCTCCTTCCCATGAGGAAGAAGCAAGGGGATGGTGAGCCTTGGAGTCTGGGATCATAGGAGAGATGAATGGTGTCCCAGAAGGGGTTGGTTCTGGGGCTGCTGGTCCTCACAGTGATCCTGGGAGAGATGTTTTCCTGCTCTGAACGAGGCTCTGTAGGCGAAACATGGATGTCATCACTTCTTGTGATTTCCTCGCAGGACCATCGCTGGGACCACAGTGCTTTGTGAGAGGTCTTGTGGGACGTGGACATGCGAGGCTACTATTACTACTGTTCGTGCCATTGATAGCCATCATTTTTGGGCCCAGGAACCTTTCTTTTCAGTAACATCACCCTGATTTTCCTTCAGACACAGCAACCCCTCCTCGGCCTCAGTTCATGAGGTGTGGGATAAGCTATCCCTCCCTCCTGGTGGCAGGAAGAACCCAGGTCTGGCCAGCTGTCAGATCCTGTGTCTGTGGACTTAGCAATTAGCTTAGGCAGAGTGGGCAGGGGTCCCAAGCCAGTCTGATGAAATCTAGTCGTATGATGGGACTGTCAAGAAGAGGGATTGGCCGCTGTGATCATAAGCTGTGAGGCTCTAGTAGGGAGGTGGGGTCAGGTGTTAATTAGTTGCGTGGACTCTGGAAGCAAACTTGGGCTTTTACTCCGTTTTTGCCATTTTGTTGCTGTGTGACTTCGGGTCAATTACTCAGCTTCTCAGTGCTTCAACTGTCATCTATGGCAGGGGTTAAATTAGCCTCCACTCTTTGGTGTTACGGAGAGGTTAAAATGCCAAGTGTTTAGAACTGATTGAGAATACTGTCAGGACTAAGGGTGTACTAACTGAATATCAGCTGTTAGGATAGACTGGAACTGCCAGCAGGTACCATGTGAAGATGGTCTGTCTGACATTGAAGCCAGCACAGATGCGGGAAGACTGAGTCCTGATGTTATCACTTGAGCACTTGGATCCATCCATGCCTGAAGTCAACAAAGCTCTAGAATTTCTTACTTAAGCTGGCTAGAGTAGAGTTTCTGTTACTTGCAACTAAGAGTCTTTACTGTTGTAGTTATTATTTCCACATGAAAATATTAGTGGTTATGAGCACAATATGGCTTTTTGTGATTGCCCTTTCTCTTCAGGCTAAAGTTGAAATCCCGTAGCTACAACTTTCAAGAGTTCATGACGTGTCCCCTGCCTAACTCATTGGCTCCCTTTTCCTCTGCACCCACTTGTCCTCTACTTTCCAGCCTCTCCCAACCTGCAGAGCCCTAAACCCTCTTGTTCTTCTTCCTGAGTCTTTGCACAGGCAATTCCCACCCCTGGGAATGCCCTTCCTCACTGTGTGGCTCCTTCCTTTGATGCTCTTGCTCTGAGACTGGATTAGGGTCCCCCCCTGCATCTTGCACAATAGACACCCCTGCCAGGAATGCTCCCCACCCTCATCCGAGGACTGAGATTTCCTTGGGGGCAGGGACCATTTTTTAAAAAAATTATTTATTTATTTATTTATTATTTTTTTTATAAACATATAATATATTTTTATCCCCAGGGGTACAGGTCTGTGAATCGCCAGGTTTACACACTTCACAGCACTCACCATAGCACATACCCTCTCCAATGTCCATAACCCCACCCCCCTCTCCCGACCCCCCTCCCCCCAGCAACCCTCAGTTTGTTTTGTGAGATTAAGAGTCACTTACGGTTTGTCTCCCTCCCAATCCCATCTTGTTTCATTTACTCTTCTCCTACCCCCTTAAGCCCCCATGTTGCATCTCCACTTCCTCATATCAGGGAGATCATATGATAGTTGTCTTTCTCCGATTGACTTATTTCACTAAGCATGATACCCTCTAGTTCCATCCACGTCGTCGCAAATGGCAAGATTTCATTTCTTTTGATGGCTGCATAGTATTCCATTGTGTATATATACCACATCTTCTTTATCCATTCATCTGTGGATGGACATCTAGGTTCTTTCCATAGTTTGGTTATTGTAGACATTGCTGCTATAAACATTCAGGTGCACGTGCCCCTTCGGATCACTACGTTTGTATCTTTAGGGTAAATACCCAGCAGTGCAATTGCTGGGTCGTAGGGTAGTTCTATTTTCAACATTTTGAGGAACCTCCATGCTGTTTTCCAGAGTGGTTGCACCAGCTTGCATTCCCACCAACAGTGTAGGAGGGTTCCTCTTTCTCCGCATCCTCGCCAGCATCTGTCATTTCCTGACTTGTTAATTTTAGCCATTCTGACTGGTGTGAGGTGATATCTCATTGTGGTTTTGATTTGTATTTCCCTGATGACGAGTGATGTGGAGCACTGTTTCATGTGTCTGTTGGCCATCTGGATGTCTTCTTTGCAGAAATGTCTGTTCATGTCTTCTGCCCATTTCTTGATTGGATTATTTGTTCTTTGAGTTCTTTGGGTGTTGAGTTTGCTAAGTTCTTTATAGATTTTGGACACTATCCCTTTATCTGATATGTCATTTGCAAATATCTTCTCTCATTCTGTCAGTTGTCTTTTGGTTTTGTTAACTGTTTCCTTTGCTGTGCAAAAGCTTTTGATCTTGATAAAATCCCAATAGTTCATTTTGGGGTAGGGATCATTTAAGTGAGAATGAAACAACTCTGAATTCCCTGGACCTGGCCCGGAGTGTGCCCCCTAGAAGGTGCTCACTTCTCATTCCTGGAAGAATTCACAAACACCCTGTGAGTGGGGAACAAAGGATGAAAGACAGATGCAAAGTGCCAGCATTTTCATATGCTAAGAACCCCTAATGTGATTTGTTAAGAAAATTAAGCCTTTAGGGTGCCAAGGGACTAGGCCATCGGAACCGTGGGGTGGGTTGAGGTTCCTGTTGGGTACCTGCGGATGGCTGCTCTGGCCACGTCACTGACAGTGAGGCAGACTTCCTCCTGACAGGTGCTTGATTTAATAAAAACCCCCAAACTCATATCAGCCTTGACATGCCCAGGGAAAAAGATGGCAAATTAGGGAGATGGAAACTCCACTCTGGTGCAAGCCAAGATTTAAAAGGCTCTGGTAGCCCTTATTTATGGAGTTTAGGTTTTCCTTTAGCCCTTGGGTGAGAATGGGGGGGGGTTGCGGGGGCCCTAAGTACTAATGAATTTTGTGCTGTGTTCTGCCTCCTGGCATGGAGTGCTTAATAAATGTTCCCATCTTTCTGCAGGGAAATCTCTCTCTCCGCTAATTGCTGTCAGCATCCATCAGGATCACAGGGAGAGCAACATCCCAGCCAGGGGGGCCTTGGGTTTGAGCTCCATCACCAGGAGACCGCCTCTTTGGGAAGGCTGAGGGACCCATACGGGGCTGCACCTGCTGGGCGTCTCCACCGGGAGGCACCAGGGAGGCACACACAGCAGGAGTCTGGACCGCCAGTGGGCAAAGGGAGTCACGTGCTCTGGGAGAGCCCTGAGCAACCCTGTGGGAGGCCTGGGGGTGGCTGAGCAATGGGGCCCGGGATTCCATCAGCCTCTTAGACCAATGCCCCTTTATCTCTTTTAGATCTCAGACCAGCCCTAAAGGTTTGGTCCAAGGGGTTCTTCTGGATTCCAAAAGAAAGGTTTGAAACACAGATCTGGTCCAGTCATCACCTTAAACAGGTGATGAGACACAGCTCTGAGGCAGGTGGACTGCGTGGGGGGAGGAGGGTACCACGGGGTCAAAGACAAAAATCGGGTTCAGACCTGGGACATGAACCCGGGTCTCCTGATAGTGCAGGCAGGGTGTCTGTTCCGTTCGTGTTTTAAATTTCCTTCATCCCATGTCATCTGCTGTCTTCTACTTAAACTCACACGCAAGCGCCCACCCTCTGGGTGTCAATCTCAGAGACTGCGCGGAGGGCGGGTGGGGGATCGGGGTGAGCCTCCGAAGGGCAGGGCAACGCGCAGGTGCTGGGCGGGGTTAGGAGCTCCAGGAGCTCCACAGGCTTATTTATTTAGTGAGTATTTACGGTTGCGCATTACGTGCTGAGGGTACAGGGCAGAAAGAGACACAGGTCCCGATCTTAGAGACCTCATGTTCCAGTGGGGCAGGGGTGAGGAAGCACACAAGTCAATATAGGTATGAAGTGATTACGGCTCAGTTTAATGCAGCGAAAGAAAGAAGGCTGTGTCGCCTTTCCGTGGCCTGCCCCCCACCCACACAACTGCCTTGTCAGGTCACCATTGGCCTGCCAGCTGGAAGGCCGGGGACTGTCTCTGGCACGCTGCTTTCTTTCCTAGTGAGGCTGGGCCACACAGCTGCTTACTTGAGCTTCTTGAGGCTACTCTGGCTTCCCTCTCGAAACACTCTGCAGCTCTTCCTCCTCCGTCCCAGGCTGTTCCCACACCCTGCTCTCTGCTGAGTCCCCTCCCCTGCCCTGGGTCTGACCGTCCGACCGCAGGGCTCTGTTCTGGGTCCTCTTTCTTCCGAACCTACGCACTTTCCTTACGTGACCTCATCACTCCCGTGGCTTTAAATACCATCTTCATGATAATGACTTCCAAATTCGTGTCTCCAGCATGAATATCCTGAAGCTGCACAGTCATACATCCTGCTACTTGACATCTCCACTTAGATGACTAATGGGCATCTCAGCTCAATACAGCAGAAAGTCTTACTTTTCCCACCTTAGCTCCAGAGCTGCTTCTCTCCTACTTTCCGTCGTTTTGGTGAATGTCGCCGCCTTCTCCCGGTTGCTCAAGCCCAGGTCCGGGGAATCATGTCCAGTTCATTGGAACCCCTCACGCAACACCCAGCCCACACGTGAGGCAGGCGGGAGCCCTCCTGAGAGAGCTCCTGAGCCTGCCTGTTTCTCTCCATCTCCCTGCTGCCATAAGGGCCCCCCAACCCCACCAGCTCCCTTCGCTTCTCACAACAGTCCCCCAGCTGGTCTCCATGCTTCTTCTATCACTTTCTAGGATTGAATCTGTTCTTTACAGGGCACCTGAGCGCTCTTTAGGAAATGTAAATCAGATCTCATCACATCAATGGAAGGACCTTTGAATATCCCCAGTTGCACCTACACTTAAATGGTTTGCTGTGCCTACCAAGTCTCTACCCGATCCCAGTGCCCATTTACCTCTGCCTCTGACTTCATCCCACATGGCACTTGCCTTCTCTCACATTTTGTTTGTCATGGCCTTCGATTTTCCTCCCTCCCTTCCTTTCTTCCTCCACTAAACATGAGGTCCATTTCTACCTGACAGCTGTGTTCATTTTCTATTGCTGTGTAACAAATTGCCACAAACTTATCAGTTCGCACAGTGGCTCTAAAGCATTGGCTGCTCTTTCCTTTCCTTCCCAGTTTGTCACGGGGACTCAGCCGTCTTGGTGGTGTAGGGTGGGGACAGGACAGTCTAACAGAGGGGCTGGGAGGAACAAAATAAAACCATCCAAAGGCTTTGTCCTGCCCCAGCCTCTTTATCAAAAACAGCACCCCGCAATTCATCAGGGGTGGAAGTCGTAAGGCTGCAGAGGACAAAGGGAAATATACATGTTATGTAAGGCTAATAGCACTGATCTGAAAACCCCACAGCGAGGAGTCACTCTCAGCCTGTACTTGTCACCAGGCAGTGTCAGTTCAGGGCGTGGAGTCCCTTTGGAGGGTTTGACAGGAGGAGGGCTGTCACATCGTGGGGATGCGTGCACATGGGTCACTCTGGAAATGGTGATAAAGCCATTTCTGCCACAGACACAGCTCCGTGCCGGCTGTTGGTGGGGCAACGGTGTTGGGAAGAGGTGGGAGGGAGACCAGCCTGCTCAGTGCCTTCTGGGGTCTGGCAGGGTGATGGGAGTGCCACCCAACTCTCAGCACCTGCCGTGCTGGGTGATGTCCAGCTCTCTAATGTGACCAGCTCCTGCTGGCCATCCTTCTGGAGGACACTTCTTCTCCCCGCTCCTTGGTGAGTCCTGCAGGTTCTTCCAGCCTCAGTTCAGATAACGCATCCTCTAGAAAGCTTCCTCCGATTTCTCTTCCTTGCCAGCCTGGGAGGAGAATCTCTCTTTGCTCCCATTTCCAGAATTTCCTTCTCTCTTACTGCAGCAGAATTTGCTGCTTATGGTTTTTTAGCTCTTGAAGGCCAGGGACTATGTCTTTCTTTTCCATCCCTGTTGCATCAACACCATGCACATTGCTTGGCAATTAGCAAGTGCTCACTTTGTACGCAGCTCTCATAGTGAGCCTGACATACAGCCTGTGAAATAAGCCTTGAAAACTTTCCATCTCAAATGAGGAAATGACTTGAGAAGAGTAATATAACTTGCCCAAGGACTTGATGCTAATGAATCATAGAGCTTGGTTTGAATCATTACTATTAGATGGACAGTTTCAATTTACTGAGCACCTACTACGTGTTGGGCATGATACTTGGTTCTTCATATGCATTGTCTCTTACCCATCTTCACAGTAATCCTGAAAGTTACATGTTATTCTCATGGTATGAATGGAAAAATTGAGGATCAGGGAGGTTTATTACTTTCCCAAGATCATTAGAGTGTAGTAATGAGAGAGGTTGGGATCTGGGTGTGTCTCATACCAACATCCATGCTCCTTTTGCTGTGTATACCTGCTCCCAATCTATAAATGGGGGGCAAGGTAGATATAAGAAGGGAATAGCAGAAGATGTGGGCGATGGGTTCACAGTATGATGGCTGAGTGTCCTCAAAGTTAATGTGTGACATGAATAGACAGAGCATCAAATAATCTTTCCTGACAATGACTTGACTCTAGCTTAATTAATCGTAGAAGATCCTTAAAAGAAACATGCATTCCCTAAGGGAGTTGGGTGGTCACCACAAGAAAAATGGAGATTCAGAGAAGCAAAACTTGTCAGTGTGTAGGACAAAGAGGCATAAAGCTTTTGGGAGTGAGTGTGAATGCCATTTTGCCATTGTTATTCCTCATAGACTTTCTCTGCTGGAGTTTGGGCTACTGAGGGCAGGGTCTTCATTGTTCCATCCCCAGCATTCAGCAAATGAATGGTCCATAATAGACACTCAGTAAAATTAAATAAGGTCTAGGGACACAAATGCACAACTGACCACAATCCTTCTGGCCTCTGAAGATGTGTCCTTTTGTCTGTTACCAAAATATTTTATTGGGTTTTCCCAAGTGGAAATGAACTGCTTTTGACCTCTGGCAAACCATTCTGTATTGTTTTCCATGCTCTATGTTGTCACGTGGCTTAAGAAAAGAGAGCTTTACTGACGCATAATTGACATCAGTAAGTAACACATACTTTAATTTAATTTAAAAATTTGATAAGTTTTGACATATATATACCCTGTGAAACTATCATCACAATCTAGGTAGTAAACATATTAATTACCCCCCCAAATTTCCTCATGTCCATTTGTTGTTTTTCAATCCTGCTCCTTCTGGGTATCTCTTCCCTGTCAACCACCGATTTGCTTTCTGTTAGTATACATTAGTGTGCATTTTCTCACTTGGTATATAAACAGATCATACGGTGTGTACTGTCTCTTACCTGTCTTCCTTTGTGCAGCATGCTTGCTTTGACACTCATCCGTGTTGTTGAGTACAATATCAGTAGTTCATTCTTGCTCTTTGCTGGGTGGTATTTAATTGTATGAGTATATCACAATTCATGTATCCCTTCAACTACTGATGAACATTTGGGTTGTTTCAGTTTTCAGCTATACAGGTAAAGCTGCCGTGAACATCATACACAAGAGTTTGTGTGAACAGGTGCTATTATCTGTCTTGGGTGAGTACTTAGGAGTGGAATGGTTGTGGGTCACATGGTGGGTATAATGTTTAACTTTTTAAAAAACCTTCTCATTGTTCTCCAAAGTGCTTGTGCCATTTTATAGTCCAAGTAGCACTGTGTAAAAGTTCCAGTTCCCTCCTGTCTTCACCAGCCTTCGGTATGGTCAATTTCCACAATTTTCTCCATTTGAGTCGGAGTGGAGGGTATCTCATTGTGGTGGTGTTTTGCATTTCCCTACTGACAAGATGTGGGCCATCTTGTGACCATAAGGGTAGCTAGCATGAGGGACATGCCACCAAGAATGAAGATGGCATGAAATATGGAGAGATCTTGGGTCCTTGATGAAGTCATTGAACTGTGACTGAACCAGCCCTGGAAAACCTACGTGGAGACTTTGGTTACCTGGATGGATACTCGTCCTCTTTGCCTGAGTTGTGCTGAGTCTGTTCCTTGCAGCAGGAAGCATGGTCTCTGGCTCACCAGGCTGACCCAGCCTCACTCCCCACAAGCTGGAGGCAGCAGCACTGGGCTTTCAGTCTCTCTGGTGAAATTGTATTCATAAGTTCTGGTGGCCCTCTGTAGCTCTCTCCCAGGTATTCTGCCATTCTGTATCTTCACTCTACCCCATTGTGGCATTATCTTTTTTTATTAGAGGAAGAAACAGATATTTCATTCAAATTAAAGTGGAACAGCATTGAGATAGCAGCTTCAGGTCTGACTCCAGCCAGGGTGCTCTGTTAGAGCCGCCATCAAAGCTCTGGTAGTGAAACTTCAAGCATGAGCCCTCAGGGGAGGCAGAATTGGAGGGAAATTAGGATTATTTGTGCGTCCTTGAGAAAAATGATCGAGGACATTGTGTACTACACTACAAAGGTAGAACGGGGGCCAGGAATCATGGGGTTTTCCCAGTTCTTTACAGGCTCTGCAAAGAGTGATTTTTTTTTTTTTTAATGTTTTAGAATGTTTGTAATTTCATGGAAAGCCTGAGAATCTGGAGGAGAAAAGAGGCTGCTTCTGATTCGGGGCTAGGCAGTCTAGTCTGACCATCCTTCCTTTGTGAGGATGTTTCTAGCACTCATGAAGGGGTTTTGGGGTAAGGAGGTTCCCCAGTTGCAGACCTTGTGACAAGGACTCGTGAACAGGTGATTTTTTAATAAAGTGTTCTCGGGAGAAGCTAGTGAGGGAGTCAGGAGGCAAGCCTTCCTGCGAAGGGAAGGAGCCAAGTAAAGACGTGATTTCAGCAAAGTCCTGAGGAGGGCACCACAGCTTGACCCCTGACGGCAGCTCTGGAGAGTGAGGGTGGCTGTCCTAGGAGGGCCCTCCCCTGAGCAACTGTCCTCTCTGAGGGCCACCTGTGGGGAGGAACGCACTCAGGCACTTCCCGCTCTCCTTGAACTCTGGGCAAAGTTCTCCAGCACACTGAGCAGAGTTCTCGGTAATAAGTTCCAGGTTTGGGGTTGAAATCAAACAGCACAAGAAGCCAGGGAAGGGAGAGGGTGCGCTGGATCTGGGGGGACCTCCTGCAGTTGGGTCAGAACACTGAGGAGGGATGTGCTCCGCTCCCCTTGCAGGTGTGAGCTGGACAATGGACTCAAGGAGAGCCGCACCTGGAAGGTAAAAGCCAGTGTCTGAGCCTTGGCTCTCTCACTCAGGAACCCACCTGGGGCAAAGTAATGAATGTGAGCCTCAGTCTCTTATCTGTAAAATGGGCACAAACCCATTCACCTCCCGGGCTGCTGTGAGTGTTCAGTTAGATTAATAGCCATGTGAGCCATTGTCAAATGTTAGGTATCAGGGTTTTCGAGATGAGGGACATCTTGTGATGCTGGTGACTATTTCTGGGGGAGCACCTGGGTGAAGGATGTGCCCTGATTTGGGGCAGACCCAGAGAAACACAGGGTGTAGGAGAAAGGAAATACAGAGTAGCTCCTGTGTGCTTTGCTAAGACATTTGCGTGTATTATGCTGTTGAAAGTTCTCCATAATTGTTATTGCTTCTAGTTTACAGGCATGGAAACTGGCTTAGGCAGAGTATGAAGGATGTTCTCCCTCCTCTCTCCAAATCCTCAGCCGAGGCCTCCGAACTGATCTGTCGGGAATTTCTGTGGCCCCTTGCCTCTGGCTTCTCACAGAGCTGGTCCCGGGGAGGCACTTGTGATGGGAAGGTGGAGGGAGTCAGCCTCTGGTGTTTTGGCTGTGGGTTGGCTGTGTCTCTCCCTGAGGTTCTGCTCCTTGGGCCGCTCTTGAAGATGGGCCATGCCTCTTGGCCCTTCTAGCTCTGGGCTGGTCACTGTCCCTTCCTGTCCTTTATATGCATGTCCTTTCTTTTCCCCCTTGAATTCTGCCCTTCCCTTCTAGGTGGTTCTCTGTGAAACCCCCTCACGTTGTCCGTTTGCATGCCACCTGTTCCTCGCCCGGACACAGAATCCACGTCCCTGGCCAGGGTCATGTGGCCAGAAGAGCTGGGGCTGGGCATGGAGCTCAAGGCCCCCTTTAAGTTTGTGCTTTTCCTGTGACATCGGGCGACTCGAGCCCGGACGGCTGTCAGCAGGCTGATGAGCTGGAGAAGACTGCGATCCCAGGAGCCCTGTTCCTGTCTGTATCTGACATGTCCTTAGGTCCAGCCAGAGTGGGGAGAAAAAAATCACCATTCAGGGCAAAAGAGAGTAGGTCTGGATGGGCCACAGTGAGTGTGACAGATGGCTTGCCCGTGTCTCATCTTTAAAGTGCACTCCTTCCTGAGAAGACTGCCGAGTTCTGAGATGGGGAGTCCCTGGGGTCTACTTGGGGGCGGCCAGCTGTGCGCACCAGCAGTTGTAACAACTAGCTGACCTTTGCAGTGACACCTCTCCCCACTCCCCTGCTGCCTCCCCACCCCAGGCCAGCATCCTGCCGCTGAGGCACCAGACAGAACTCAGCCTGAGCAGGGAGGCCCAGAGGTGTCCCAGCAGGTGCAGACCCCCAGGAGCAGGGCCGTCATATTAGGACAGTCCCAGAGGAAGAAGCAGGGCCTTACTACTCCCTCATTACTGGACATCCAGCAGATGCCTTTGCCCTTTAGGGAACATTCTCTCCACCCAGAAAAGGAAAAGGGATTTTAAGAGCTAAAGGAAAGCTACCACCACCCAGTGATACTGGTGCCAACGTATCTATTTTTTTCAGGACGGATTTTCTCCCCCTCCTTGAAGGGAACTGGCTTTGATATATAAAACATGAAATGAGTTTATGTGGGTGCATGGGAAGGGTTTGCAGAGCAGCAGGGGAAGGGGAAGAAACATGGAGATGGAGAAGGAGGGGAGAAGTGGACAGACAGAGAGACAGAGAACAGATGGCTATGTCCAGGATGGAGCAAACGTGCTTATCTGGGGAACCGAGGGTTGGTGGGGACGGCTGGGGAGGCCTCCACAGGGAGCTAGGGTCTCAGGCAGGTAAGCCCAGCCCAGGGCGAATTCACTGCTGTGACTCCCAATTTAGTGTGAAGGGAGGGACCAAGAAGACCCCACGAGAATATCCATAGCAACAACTTCGCAATGAAACAGATGTTGATTTGTATATTTGATTTCTTGAATGGTTTGGTAAATGTTACATATGAAATTATTTTGTAAAGGCATACCTTGTTCTTTATTTTTTTAAAAAGATTTTATTTATTTGAGAGAGAGAGAGCTCGAGCACAAGCATGAGCAGGGGGAAAGGGCAGAGGCAGAGAGAGAAGCAGATTCCCCACTGAGCTGAGAGCTGAAGTGAGGCTCGACGGCAGGACACTGAGATCATGACCTGAGCTGAAGGCAGATGCTTACCCGACTGGGCCACCCAGGTGCCCCTCGCTTTGTTCTTCTACTGTGCATTAAGAGCACAGGACCAGCGGCATGGCAAGCTAGAGACAGGTGTCCCATGTCATCTTGGCAACTCCTGAATGAGAAGCCACCTGGGGTTCTAGAGCTGACCTGATGCTCGGGGCTGCCACTCTCAGGCTGCACCATACAACGTGTGTGTGTGTGTGTGTGTGTGTGTGTGTGTGTGTGTGTGTTCACTTCTGTCTGTGTTTAGGGTGCTGTCTGAGTGTACACACGGAAACCAGAGGTCAAGAGAGAAAGGACAACTCTACAACTTCAGGCAAATGCTGTATCAATTCTTTATAATCTCTAGAACCTATTAGATGGAACTGGGTATATGGTTTCTAACTGAGACCAAAGCACATCGTCTTACTCCTCTCCCCTGAACTGAGGAAAACCAGGCCTGCGAAAGAGTTGAGCCCTGATGGTCCACCCACTGGGGGCTAGGGCAGAGAGCCTACAGAGGGCCACCCACCTTGGGGAAGGGGGCCTGTTATTAGGGCCCCCCTGCTGGGTGCCAGAGTGTAGCCCCTTCAGTGTTCAAAAGGCTAGGGGTTTGAGATCGAAATCATTTTCTTCCCAGGAGGCTTTTGGGTCCTTAGGCCAATATTCCTGGGTCCTTAGTGGAGAACGGCAGCTTTTGTTAAGGTAAAGAGTCCCGGGGTACCCTTCCCCTGAATATGGTTCCTATTTGCTTTATGTGCATGTAATTAAAAGGGCCACTGCAGTGGTTTATCTAAGCTTGTTGTGTTTACTCTAAAAATAGAAAAACACAGCGGACACCTTTAAAATACTAACAGCCTCTAACATTTTCACTTAAGGAAAAAGACATAAAATTCCAGATGTGCTCCATCATCAAGACACATCAGCTCTTAGAGGCCATGGCTAGGAGGGGCCAGAGGAGGACCTGGAGGAGGGAGAGCTGGCATCAGGAAAGAGACCTTCCAGAAGGTCGGCCTTCTCTGAGGCAATTCTCAGAGGTGTGAGGGCTCGCTTTTGTCCAGAAGGGGGGATTTGGGGAGTAAAGGATGTGCTAGTGAGGGCTGGGAGGCCGGGGTAGAAGGACCTCGTTGCAGTCTGTGACACCCTGTATCTTCAACCTGCCTGACCCTGCTCCTGGACCCAGTTATCCTGAAATCCCAAACCATCCCTGCACATCCCGACAATGAACTCACGTTCTGTGCATCTCATTTGGACAAGATTCATGTTCTGTGCAACCAGAATTGTTCTAATCATTTAGAAATGACGGGAGGTACCAGGGAGCGTGTGGGATCGCTTGGTGGTAGGGGTCACGGTGAGGGACTGGACAGTCCGTCAAGAGCGCTCACAGATGAGCACGTACCTGCTGTAGGGTGGAAACGGCTCACCAATGCAGAACTCAGAGCTCCTATCCAATCTTCCTGCGGCCCGGCGGGGTCCCCTGGGAAAGCCAGTGTGGCAGGTGAGCCTCGGTTTCCCCACTTGTACGTTGGAGGAAGTACAGAAGCACTGAGAGAGCTGAGGGTCCGATGAAAGGCACGGTGTGAGAGAGCTCCAGGCGCTCCCAAGCGCCGTGTACGTGCACGAGCACCAACCCAGCAGGCTCGCAATTTCCTTCTCTGTAATACCTGTTGTCTTTCATCTTCTTTTCGCCCATAGTAATCATGGTGATTTACACACTGGAGGTTTTACTCACCCCGAAATGCTATCACGTGCTGTGTCTTGTTTTCCTTCAGTGCATTTTCCTTTAGGTTCGGGTGCTGAGGGGGAAGTAGCTGGGAGACGTGGAACTGACATTTAAAATAATCTGTTCTGGTCCGGGCTCGGTGCACGCTGGAGCTCATTTAATTGTCTCAACGACCCTGTGAGGCCAGGACTGTCATTTCCGTTTGTTGATGGGAAACCGGCTTTCTGCGGGCTTCGCGGTCTTGGGTCATGCAGTCGGCAGATGGAGTCAAATCTAGACCTGGAGGGTAGCAGAGCTCCACCTAGCAGCTGGGCGCCTCAGGGCTTCATCCTAGGAGAGTCCTGGCTCCGGGGGCAGGGGGAGGCGGGTTAGTGCTGCAGGAGTGTGACCATGGCAGTGACCGCCTTCTGCTCTCTTCAGCCCCCCGGGGCCCCTCCCCATGCCTCTGACATGGGCTTTGCGTCCACCTTCCTCCTCCTTCCCTCCACCCCTGGCTCTCCTGTGCCTTCCGGGAGGCAGTGGGGATAGCCCGGGCTCTAGCTAATTCAGGCTTCCTTTCCTGGCTTGAGACACTGGCAAATCTACCTCCTCTTCCTCCCACCTCTCGGGAAGCCTGCCTGAAAGCCGTTGAGATGACAATTCAGAAGAGAAGACCAGTCGGGCAGCAGCCCACTTCCTCCAGCAGCTCCCGACGGGGCCTGCCGTGGCAGAGCTGTCTAAACCTGTAAGAACACCGAATCCTCTCCAACGGCTGTTTTTTGTTGTTTCTTAAAAGAAGGGTTTAAACAACCCCCCATTCATCCTCTTCTTCAATGGAATAAAATTATGCATGGATAAAACTTCTCTTGGGGAGATATGTTGGTGGGGTCCCTTCTGTTCTGCTCCTATCAGGACTGTTTTTCTAGATTGGGAAACTGCCTTTGCCATGTAGATACGCACACAGATATTATAATATTTTATAGGCACGATATCATCTACTACACAGAGGGCATTGTGGAAGATATCGGGGACACGAAGGTGAATAAGACTCGATTCCTATCTTTAGGTGGCTCAGGGCTCCTGGGGCAGTGGGATGAGGGGTAAGGAGGCACATGGGAGCTGTGGAGTGAAGACAGCCCCGAGGAATGGGTACGGGGCACTGTGGAGCGCAGAGGACAAGTGAGGTGTCCCCTTGCCCTGGTAGGGAGCCTGGGGAAGTAGAGTGTAACTTTTGAGAGCATGAGGAGTCGGGGGCAGGCTGTGCAGGGCACGGGGGAGAAGGGCAGGGTCTACTATAGAAGAGACAGGCTGGCCGAAGTTCGGAGACAAGAGACACATTGCTCTGGGAGAGACCTGAAAATACGTTGGTGAGTTCTCCGTGTTATCACTCTTTCTACATAAGGCTGACGCCGATTCTGGGAACTCTGTGGGTAAGCGTGTATGTAAGGGAACGGGACGCTATCAACCAGCAGCTTTATGGAATTTGGCAATTTACAAATGCTTTGTGGTTAATAGCTCACTGGGATCTCACCACCGTCCTGTGAGGTGTGTGTGTCTGATCTTGTTATGGTTCCAGCTTTACACTTGGGAAAACCAAGACTTAGAAGAAGGCTGTGTCCCTTCTGAGCTTGAAAGTGAGTTGCTTCCCACTTTATATGGGTTTTCAGTTGCTGCATAACCAATTAGCACATGGTTAGCAGCTGTAAACAACCTGCCTGGGTTATGGCAGTTTCTGTGGCCCAGGAGGCCAGGGCACAGCCTCGCGGGGTTCTCTGCTCCGGGGTCTCACCAGCCTGCAATGCACAGGTCGGCTGGGCTGCATTCTCATTTGAAGGACTGGCTGGAGAAAGATCTACTTCCAAGCTCCCTGAGTTGTTGACAGAATTCTTTGCCTTGAAACAGCAGGAGCCACAGTAGCTTGCTTCTTTAAAATCAACCAGGAGAACAGCACCCTGAGGGGATCTGCTGGTAAGACAGTGTTTGTTATAATGTAACACAGTCACAGTGACATCCCATCCCCATTGCCATGTTTTATTGGTTGGAAGAGGTCCTGCCTGAATTCGAGAAGAAGGATATTACACCACGGCATGAACACCAGGAAGTGGGGATCGTGCGACCACCTTCAGGTCTGTCCCATACACACTTGTAACCTTTGCCCACTGGTGCTCTGTCCCCTGGTTCTCTGTGGCAAGTCCCACTGCTCTCTGAACCGCCGTTCAGATGTGCCTGTGTTCCCTCGGGAGCACTCCCTGAGTGCCTCTTGCTGCTTCCATGTGCTACTGTCCCCCTCTCCTGCCCCGATCACAGGGGTCACGGTGAGGTTTCGGACCCTCACTGCTGATTTGCAGGTCTCTCTCCCTCTAGGCGGGGGCCAGGCCTCCTCACGTTTGTATTCCCAGCGCCTGATGCTCAGCGAGTCTAAGTAATCAGATCGATGACTTCAGTGATGTGCTTCAAGTCCCAAGTCTATTTAGGAACTCGGGCCAAGTTCCAGGGCTCATTCCACCACACCACCACCTCTCCCCTTTCTCAAAAACCCAAATGGAAACTTGGTAGCCCTGTGCACACTCCTGTCAGAGTCCATTAGATTTAAAGGACCAGCTCCCCTAAGACATAAGGCAATGGATCATAACACACATTTTCATCAGTTTTTTTTAAATTTTTCGCAGCACTATTATATTCAATATTACAACAGATGCCTTCCATATCCTACTGGGCTTGGTCTCCTATATACACCGTAAGTGACAGGTTTAAAGAGATGAGACAATTTTCTGTAAACTCTACAGATGAAACGATCGCAATGCTGAGACCCAGTCCTGGGCCGCTGATTCTATTTGTCCAGTAAATGCTTCCTGTGTGCTAATTCTGTGTCAGATGTCCCTAGGGATGTGGGCGTCCCCACATGTGACCAGTGGACAGTTCAGGCTGCCGTGTGGAAGCAGACAGCTGAGATTGCAAGCATAATACGAATCAACCAAGCCACCGATAGTTATGCACGGTAAGTTTTTGGGAACTCAGAGGAGAAATAGATCACCCAGGGAGGAGGGTGTTCCTCAAATTGTGCACAGAGGTAGGTCCTCTGTCCTAGGAGTCCCTAAGAGGTAGTAGGTAGAGGAGGGCAGGAGGATGTTCTTGACAGAGAAGAGCCTGAGCAAAGCCTGCTGAGGAGAATGCCAGGGTGATGTGCTTGGTTGACTTAGGAGCCGTGCATGGTGAATGTTAGACGAGAGTCAGGAAGGGCATCTAAAGGCTCTGCTCACTCCCTCTCTTTTACTCCTGCTTCCAGGGCATCTTCCTCTCCTCAGGGGCTGCTCCCTCTGCTTGTTCTCTGGAATCTGCTGCTCACAATTTCGCTCTGCAGTGTTTCTCATTTCCTCTGCATCTTCTGCTTGTCCCTCATGCTCTGTTCTCAGGGACTCCTGCTGATTGTCCGGGCCAGCCTCAACCCCCATCACTCTCTGAGCCCTCTCATGGTCAGCCCAGCAGTGACCTCATGGTGTGCTGGGTTGCTGAACACTTGTGAGGGCTTGACTCCTGTGACTGCTCATCAGGCTGTGGGGTCCCATGGCCCTGCTTCCTCACACCACACTCCTGGTTTTTGGCCCATATCTCCAGCTGCTCGTCACTGCCTCCTTTGTGGTGGTTCTCCTATGGCTCGTAGAAACCCTTTAGGATTTTGTCTTCTGTCATCTCATCTGAGAAAGAGGGAAGGGCTGCAAGTGCAAAGACCCTGAGGCACCAAGGATCTTGTTGTGTTTGATGAGTTAGAAGAGGCCTGTGTGGCAAGCACTTAGCTGATGAGCGTGCCTCTCCCAGCTGATGCTGGACATGTGGGCACAACCCAGGCCATGAAAGGCCTTGTAGGTCATTGATAAGGATGGCATTTATTTGGTATAATTGGAAGTCTTTGAAGAGCAAGAAATGGGAATGACATGATTCTCTCTGTATATTTAAACGATCACTCTGGTTCTTCTGAGGAAACTAGACAGCAGAAGAACAGGAGTGGAGGCATAGAAACTGGATGGTATATTTTAAAAGTAGAAATGACAGTATTTGTTGGTGAATTAAATGTGGGGACAGTCAATAGAAAGCCTCTTTATCTTATTTTTTTTAAAATAAGCTCTGAGACCAGCATGGAGCCCAGTGTGGGACTTGAACTCATGACCCTGAGATCAAGACCTGAGCTGAGATCAAGAGTCAGACACTTAACCAACTGAGCCACCTAGGCACTGCATAGACAGTTGGAGGAAGAGAACCCAAAGGCGTCAGCTCCCCAGATCCTTGTCCCATACCCCAAAAGGAGAATGCCAAGGCCATAGGGGTCAGAGAACAATGCAACACAAGTTATGGGACACCCCCTGCTGAAGGCAGCTGTGTGGTTTTATAATCTTTTATACCCTTGGAGGTTGGGGGAAGCCTCATACCTCATCAGAGCCCCAGAGATCATGACAAACTATCTCCTAACAGACTCCCTGGGGAGGTGGGCAGGGTGCAGGGATGGATTTGTAATAGTTCTTTCTAAGCCTCTTGTCCTCCATGTTCTGGAAGGATCACTAAGTGTTCTACCAAGACTCAGACTGGCGATGGTTTGAGGCTTTGTCTGCCCAGTTTATGCGGATTTGTGTAAAGTCACCAGGGCGTCAGGGGAAGAGCTCATATTCCTCAGTATCACTTACTACAACTGAGATTCGTATGACTGCCAACACACATGGCACTTACTGGGAATACTTATTATGTTCTCAGTACTTTACATATACTAACTCACATACTTAATCTTCATAACAATTCTATGAGATAAGCACTATTCTTGTCTCAACTTTGCAGGTAAGGACCCTGAGCCACACAGAGGATAACTAATTAGACCAGGCTAGTAATGATGGAGCTGAGTTTGAACCCAGGAGGACAGCCATTATGTCCACTTTGTCTAGTGCTTCCCCCAGAGCTAGAATGTATGGAACATAAGAAGAACTCAATAAATATCCAGGAACTTACTGAAGACCAAGGCAAAACTGGAAAAGATTTAGGGCTGATGGATGGGAAAGAGTTGGAGGGGTCAAGGGTAACACCTCACTTTCTTACTTGGTGATTAGGGTACATGTGGTACCACCCATCCAGATAGGGTATTAGGAGGAGGAGCAAATCTGAGGGGCAGGTAAGGAACTCACTCTTAGACGTTTTGATTTAAAGTTGTCTGCAGACCACCTGTGTGGAGATGCTCAGCAAATTATTGAGTAAATAAAGAAAAATGAGATACATTTTCTTCCTTCAGGTGCTCACAAAGTATCAGAGACATAATCACAATTCAGCGGAGCAATGGCACTGGGGAGAGAAGAGGAGGAAGGGTGAGGACACGCAGAGTGAGCCTCACACGGCACGTAATCCTTTATCATCCTTCTCCAACGCTCCTACACAGTGTCGAGAAGGAAGTGGAGCCATTGATCAGGCCCGGGGGAGCTATTCTGGTCTTGACACTTAAGCAGTGGGGTGTCGGGAATTGAATCTATTCTGGATAATAGTTCTTCCCTGATTGTTCTCCCAATTAGGTGATGTCTCAGCTCTCTGTCATACCAGATTTCCTTAGTTTTTGAATAGAGTCTCCCTATAATAACATGCTCTCCTTAATTACCTTAAAAGGCTGTTCGTCCAGCTCCTGGCTGATGTCGATGCGATTGTAGTAGTCAGTGCACGATGAAAGTGGATGTGAGGGAGGGCCCCAGATGACTACGGAGACACAGATGGAAATGGTCCTTGAAGGATGCTGGGGTAGGCAATCATTGTCACAAGAGATCAGACCTCCAGGGAGAAGAGAGGTCTTGGAGGATAAACAATTCTGAAATGAGGGCAAGGATTGCTTGCGTGTTTACTCCTGCCATCCTTTCTAACCGTGTTCTCCTCTATCCTTAATCAAAGGAGGCAGGTTTTGAGGACAGATTTTGAAATGAGGAGAGGACTTGGAATGGTTAAAATGGGCCCCCTGGTGGACATGGACCATTTCTGCGCATCAGGAGCAAGAAGCCCTACTCCTGCCTCCCTGTTGGTTCCTTGCCTCTGGGAAGATCACAGCTCCTCCCCATTACTGCAGGTCTGATCAGTATTTATCTTTATGCATCACCCTGGAAATCCTGGGGATGTCATCTGATGAAAGGGAATAACACGTCCACTAACACACAGGGTTCCCATTTCTGTCACACAGCAACCCTGTGGGTAAATTGCTATTTGTCCAATTTTATGGATTAAGAAATTGGTTGCTCAAAGTGACAAGACCTCTGAGATCAAACTAGTAGTGGCAGAATCAAAACTCATTCCCAGATTTCTTGATTCCTGGCCCAAAGCCTGTTTCTACCACACCATGGTGCTTTGGGGTCTGCTCACTGACAAAGCCCTCCATCCCCTCTGCTTCCTCATGTCTCTTTCCTGTACCTCAGGGGCTTACTACTGGAGTAGGTAGGTCAAACGTCTGATACGTGGTGTGGTGCTTAAGAAACACAGGGACCCTTCCCTGTGACCGTTCTGCACAAAAATCTACCTGAGATGAAGGTGAACCCAGCACGTGGGTAGGTCTCATTAACACTGAATGACGGCGGGGAGACAAATATTTGCCCTAACTGTGCCCCGAGAGCCAGGTGGAAAGGTGAAAAGAAAGAATGCTTGCAGGGACGTCAGCAGACCTGGATCCAGGCTTGTTTCTTCCTCGCTCTAACTGTATTTGTAAGCCAGGGAAACTCCCTGGGGCTCAGTGTCCTTGTCTGTCAATTAGGAAAGCTGCCCTGCCCGTCTGTACAGGAGTGCAAAAGAGCTGGGTAATGTGTCAGGCTCAGTACAACTCTAAAGCAGTGCTGTAATTATCCTGGAGGCCTGGGAACCTGAAGCCTGATATATAATTGCTTCTCCCCACATGGGAAATAGGATGAGACACTTGCTGACTTCTTTTCCCCACAAGGGAATAGCAGTTATCTAGGGGGCATTTGGTTTGGTTTTTAATCATGCACAGGTGTTGTAAGATTCTGACAGAATAAGAGCCTCTTTGGGTGCCCCTTCCCAATCTCTGCGTGTAGAGACAAAGATAAGATTATTTACGCCCCCTTCCATTATTCACAGCCTCTTGGAATGTAGCATTAAATAATTCAGAGACCATACAAGCTTGAGGATTCATGGTGAGGCTGATAGTTCTTACAAACACAGCACGCAGCAGCTGTAGAAAAGTCTAGATTCTGGCTCAAGTGCACGTGGGAACGATTGCCCGATACCCAACACTCACCAGGACCTTGGAGAAGGGCCTTCCTTCTGGTCTAAAAATGATTCTCCATCGCAGGGGTGGGGAGCCTTGTCTCTGGGTAGGAGAATGTCCACCTTCTGGCCACCTTCTACTCTAAAACTCCTCGGGGGCCCCTTTCACCTGGCATAGTCCAGACCCGCAGTAGGTGTTTGATGACTTTAAACAAAGTGAATGACCTTCCTTTCTTAGTTTTTTGTTGTCTATACTATAACACATATGGAACTGAGCTGTTGGGAGTTGGAAGACCTAGTTTGTCCACTTATTAGACTTATTGGCCAGGGAGGAGAGGAAAGAGCCTGCAAACTGAATCCAGAGAAAAATCAGAGAGCTAATGGGATACAACGAGGGGAGAGATTTTCCAGGAGGGAGGGCAGTGTGGCATTTGAGGAGGAAGGGTCCCATGGAGTGGGCACTGGGTGTGACAGCGAGGGAGTTGTCTACAGTCATCTCTGGCCTCACAAATCCAGCCTTCTTTCTCAGGCAGCACACCAACGCGGGCACAGCGGCAGTGCATTTGAGCCCACCCAGAAAACTTAACAGTCTGGCCTCTGACTCCCTGCGTTTGGCCCATCCTGGGTCCTCGAGTCCCTGGCCCATACTCTGGCTCTTCTCCTGACCCTCCTCTCAGCTTGGCAAACTGTCCAGAGTCTCCTCTGGCTCACAGAACATGGTCGTCCTTCCTGCCTGACTGCAAATCTGCTCTTGATTTCAGAGCTGCCTTTAAGTCTGCACAAGAGGCCTTATCTCTCTGCTGGCCTCCCAACCCCATGGAAATTTCCATAGGTGGATGGCTCCTTGTTTCAGGGTTCATATGGACCTCACTGGTGACCTCTGGAAGGGAAATTAAGGTGAATCCTTTGTGAAAATGCTGTATTTTAAGTAATTAGGAGTATAATAGTCAGCATTTTTGGGTTACAAGTGCAGGAATCCTGGTGATGGAACAGGGTCCCAGAATAAGCCCGGAATTTAGCCGGGTCTCTCTCCTTCCTGGGGGCAGGGCCATGGCTCTACTGGAAATGTGCCCTGGGAGGAGTGGTTAAGGCAGGCTGTGGCTTCCCGAGAGCCAAAGGAATGTGAGCATGATGGCCAGGGCGAAGGATGGAGACAGAAAGGAACAGCCTGGAGATACAAGCCCAGAGGAATTCAGCTGTGAGGCAAGGAGCAGGTTGTAGTTAGAAAAAATAGTACTGAGCTGCAGGAGGGGAACTCGAAAGTAGGTGAGGCTGGGGGTGCCTCTTGGAGAGTGCCGGCCTCCAGGCTGGGCTGTGAGGACAAAGCGGAGGAGGCAGAATTGGTTTGGACAGGTGGGGCCTGAGAGTGTGGGCTGAGGGGCTGGTTCTCCACAGGGGAAGGGAAGCCACTTTTGAGATGGGGAAGGAGCGCTGCAGATGGGTGCGGGAGCATGTTGGGGAACCCGAGAAGGAGACTGAGGGGCCTGCTGTGGACGAGTGGATGGCCGTGCCCACAGATCCTGGCAGAATCTCGAAGGTGAGCACGATTCCTGGGAAATACCTGGCTGTGTGTGGTGACTATGGAGCTGGGGGGTCAGGCTTCCAGATGGGCATTTGGGGTGCTTGATGCTGCTCACCAGGTTCTCTGCTTGATGGTTCAGACCCTTGACCCTGGCCATGTCTTTGACTCCTCAGAATGCTGTGCTAGGGAGAATGTACTGCTCTTCCCCATTTTGCAGATGAGGAAATGGAAGCTCAGAGAGGTTCATGAACATCACCAAGGCCACACAGCTGAAAGTGACTGAGAAGGGTCTTCTGGTCTTTCTGTTCTGCCCACAGTAAGGGAGGCAGGCGTCCCTTTGTTATCAGCCCATCCTCACCATGATTTATTACAAACTCCACTGAAGAACACGGCCCCGCTCTGAACAGTAATAATCATGACTGTTGGATGAGTGTTAATCACTCCTCCCAGATGGCTTCCTACTGCTTGTAATTGACTTGTTTCATCAGATTCTGGTTATTACAACACTTATCACCATGGGACAATCAGAGCAAAGACTGCCATCCTGTTGGAAGGGTTTGTAAATGGGGAGAATAAAGTTGACCAGAGTGGCCAGGGGACCACATAGGAAGTTGGTCCCCTGGTTGTGGCTGGAACTGGACTTCTTCTGTATTTTCATTAGACCTCTTTGTGCCTCATACTGTTTCCTGCACATTCTCGGGGTTACTGTCCTTGCCAAGAGGAGTAACTCAGTGGCTGTGTGTGTCCCGATACCTCTCTGTGCTCAGGTCTTGTCGTGTGGCTCCAGTCTGCACTCATAGACCCAGAGGACAGGATCGACTATGGATTGAACACCAATGTGCCAGATCTGGAACAGACATGATCTCATTAAATTCACAAAACATGTAAATTCCAACAGGGCTGGGAGGTAGGTCCAGCTAACATACCCATTTTACAGATGAGAAAAATTATGTCTGATAATTGGTGGCACTTGGCCTTGTCTAAATCAAAAGCCTTTCCTCTTTCTGTGGCCTCTGGATCCTGACCACTCTGATTCAAAATGCTCTCAGGCAGTGGATTAAAGATCTGCTTTTAACAACCTGGACAAGAATTAGAAATATCACCCTCCTGGCTCTAAGAATTATTCTTCCTCGGACTGAATGCTTATCAAATCGATCACAGTGGTTGATTTCATTGCTTTTCTTTCGTGCTGGGTTGTAGATTCTGTGAGGCAGGGACTAGCTTCACTTTTCTGACCATGAATTCAATGTGTCTGGGATATTGTAGGTGTTCAATAAATATGTGTTGAATGGATAAATCCCATTTTGTAGCTGCGGGACCTCGATTCCCAAGATGTTTATAAAATGTGAAATTGGGATTCAAATTCCCTCTCCACTTCAGAGTTGGCCCACTTCCCACTCGAAGAGATTTGGGGGCTGGGTGTTGTTGGGGTTTGTAAATGGGGAGGAGGAAGCAAATGTGGGAATGAATAAATTAAAATGTCCTGTGGAGACCTTTGTATGAGCATGTGTTGGAGGGCAGATCTCATAAGTTGAGGAGGGGAATTTCTACCAGTGCTGCTGTGCTGGTTATAACCATCCTCAGGCCAGTGTGGAGGGAGGCGGAGAAGGTGCTAGTTGGAAGTTTCACAGGGACTGGTGCGAACCCGTGCCCATTCATTCTCCACGGAGACTTCAGACTGTGTGGGGGTGGCTGCAGACTGCTCACCACGGCCCCATGGTGGAGTGGAGAGAGCCAGAGGATTGGACAGCGCCATCTCCAGCCCTGAGTTCAGATGCAGCCTTGTGTTCTCTGTGCCTCTTAGTATGACGTATTGACTCTTTGAGCCTGTGTCCTGAGCTCAGGCCTCAATTACTCCTGGTTTCCAATGATCTCAGCCCTCTCCAGGAGGGCACAGCAGATACATTTACGGAGAGTATGCCATTGGGACCCTTTGCCTCATAACTTTGAACCGCAGTTTCCCCACTGTCTCCCGGGGATCTGATCCCTGTTTTATCAGGATCCCACTAATATGCTTTGCTCAGCTCTGCTTCATGTAGGTGGCAGAGGCATTGTGAAGAGTGTTTGGCTCTTGGAGTCTGACTACCAGGACAGGAATCCTGGTTCTGTTCTGTGACCTGGGGGAGGTTATGAAAGGCCTGCAGCTTTGGACTCCTGGTCTACAAAATAGGGATAGGAAAGATGGTTTCTGTAAGTCCCTAGGATGAAGATGAAATGAAGTTATGAATGCAAAATACTTATTCAAGTGTCTGGTACATGCAAGTGCTCCAGTACTGGCTTCATGGGCTTTGGGCTATTTCAGGTATCAAATGAGATAGTAAGACAAAAGCACTTTGCTCAAAATCACAGGTGCTGCACTCCACCCTGTGCTCCCCCGGATCACATAATCCATTACACAGGATCTCCTGAAGGAACCAGTATTTTCACACCAGTGACCAAGTATTATTTGTGTTTTCTGCTCATAATGACAATCCACTATCTTGTCCTTGTAGCAAACTCCTACTCATCCTTCGACGTCCGTTGGTATCACCTTCTTCATGCAGCCTTCCTTGACTTTCCCAGGTACTGTTGGTTGTTCCAACTCCTGCTTCCACAGTGCTTGGGGTGGATATCCAGACTTGTGCAGATTGTATTATCCTGTGCTGAATATGGTTTTGTGTTGCCTTCTCCACCCATAGGCTCTGAGCTCTTTGAGGCCTCACTAGTCAGTCCTACTCACCTCTGGGCCCAGCTCAGGGACTGGTACGTGGACAGTCAGAAGTTCACATTGCTTTGAATTGAAGGTCTGGTGATTCACAGGAGATAAGATGTCATTTATGAAATTTGAAAAGGTTATCTGATCTTTTGCAGGCCCCCACACAGAAATATAACTGTGCTATGACTAGAGATTTCAATTACTTACTTTCTTTGGTTTAAAAAAAAAAACCTTTTAATAATGGAAGAAAACCCACCAATGAGTTATGTGGATGTCTGTATTTTTTTTCTCCAAGAATTTGTTTTCTGCCTCATTAATAGAAACTCCCACACATTGCAAGAACCTTTCCTCCCCTTTGCCGGGAAGGACAGTTAAGAAATGGCTTGTGCTTTATTTTTCTCATGGGCTTGGGATGGATAATTGCTTAAAGCTGGATTTTGGACCACTGATAATCCAATTAGGGTCTTGGGCATATTTTTTTCTGCGCAACCAATGTCTTTCATCCTCATGGTTCTGACTTCGGAAGCTGGTTCCCTTGCCAACGGCACACCTTCCTGTGTGAGGCTGTGGCAGTCACTTGGAGGAATGCTCTGCAGCAGGTACGGGAAGGAACACCTGAGAAACTAGACAGGAGATTGTGGGCATTATTGGAACAATGACGGAGACTTTCACGAAGACGTAGATACATGAGTTTCTGAAACAATGAAATCTCCCCAAACCTGTGACACGAGTCCAGTTCCTCTTTTCCCTCCCTGCCCACCTCATAAGTGGAAGACCAGGAAGTGAATCATCTCTTTTGTGCTCTGTGCTTTAGCCAAATGGCCCTGCCGGGGTGAAGGGTGGGGGGTCTGAGGTTTGTTGCTGGCTATGGTGAATTCATACTTCTTTCCCAGGCCACTTCCAGAGAATCAAAGGAGAAACATCCAGGTATTATGGAAGAGCTGGAACTAGGTGACAGGACATTGGATCCTGGTCCTGGTGGTAACAGGGCCACTCCATTAACCTCACAGATTCTCAGTGTCTTCTCTGGGGAGGGGAGGGAAATGGGGTAGAATCAAAGGTCATGGGCCATCAGCCCAAGGCCAAATCCAGACCTCAGCAATGTCTTTTTGGTTTCTCTCTCTCTCTTTTTTAAAAAGATTTTATTTATTTATTTGACGAGAGAGATCACAAGCAGGCAGAGAGGCAGACAGAGAGGCTGGGGGGAAGCAGGCTCCCCACTGAGCAGAGAGCCCGATGCGGGACTTGATCCCAGGACCCTGAGATCATGACCTGAGCCGAAGGCAGAGGCTCAGCCCACTGAGCCACTCAGGCGCCCCCTTGTCTTTTTGGTTTCTATAGTGTCCAGAACGATTTGAGTTAATTGCCAGCATTTAAAACTCAGAACAGTTTTCATGAAAAATAAAATTTTTGCCTTCTGTTGATGATGGGAGAATCTAGAATTCCTGAGCCCACATTTCTGCACAACATTGGAGCTCGACAATTCTTTCTGTGGGGATCCTTCCTTCACAACAATCCCCACCATGCCGTGTTGTCTGACACAGGGTTTATTTTGTTCATTGATATAATCTCCCTGGCCCCTGTAGACCTTTAAGTTTATGACCCCTGGACTTGGGGATCTTGAATTTCACATCCAATTTTGTCAGTATCTGGTGATGGGGCCATTCTATTTTGTCCTTATTTGAGTATAAGGTCCCATTTTATGGATGCAGAAGTTGAGATTCAGCAAAGTCAATGACTGTGTCTGTGGTCATGAGGGTTGTAAGTGGTACAGCTGGGAATGGGATCATGGGCTTCCTGACTCCCAGTGAGAGACTGTCCTTAAAGGTATGTTTTCCACTTCCTGCACAGGAGCTCGTTGGTCCTGAGTGTGCCTAGGCTGATGCCGTGAGATGATCTGCATGAACTATAATCAAATGACCTTTGAAAACCACCTGGAAGGAGCCCGGGTTATCACTAAGCAAAGCAGTCTGGGGAAGAAATGGCTGATTCAGACTGATTTTGAATCTAAGAAAAGCCCCAACCACATTGGATATTTAGAAAAAATACTAATTCCTTACATAGTGAGCACTTGGCAGTTCCCGTAGCACATTCACTACTGATTTTAAAAGTATAAAGAAACAATCAGGGTGTAATAGTGTTCAACAGTTCCAAGCCCTGATTTTGTAAAATGTGTGTGAATTTTGACTCTGCAGGTTTCTGGCTTTGTAGCTTTGCCCTCTTGGTCTGTAACAAAGGGATGTTAATAGCAACTCCTGACCTGGCGTTCAATGTGCAGTGACGTGGGACACGTGGGTGTCCCCTGATTTGTGATCTATATTGAGACCTGACCATATGCCCAGGCCTTGCTCAGCATTTTCCAGACATCTACTCAGTGGGGCCCCTTACTCCAGTTCACATTTGTAGATTTGAGTCTCAGCACCAATAGGACATTTACATGGCTTAGAAACATTGAAATTCTGTAAAATCTCAAACCATATGCTATTTTTCGCTACATCCCAGTGGTTCCTCCTCACTTTTGTCTCTGTGCACTTCCCTCATTAAATTCTGACTCAAGCCAGAATTGAGCCTCAGTTTCCCTTTTGCAGAATGAAAGGATTGGCCCAGAGGAGCTGGCAGTCAGTCCTTCCCAACCTTGAGATTTGATGATTATACAAATGAATGAAGGGAAAAAGATAACATTAAGAAAATAAAAATACAAGCCGTAACTCCATTTTATTCCATTGCTTAAATACGATCAGGTAATTAAATAACTTAGCTTGAGTATAAAGAAAATAGTTTCTCCCCCTTACACTGGATTTTCATTTTCTCTCTCTGTCCCCTTTGGAAGTTCACTTGTGTAGGACAAACACTAGGGACTGATCAGAAATCCTCCTCCTCTCCCAAGGCCCCAGTTTTGATTCAGAAAATAGTTCTGACAAACCATTATTGATGAAGATAAGCCCAGGGTTACGGGAACAAAAGCCCAGCTCCTTGTGTTAGCACCCAGCCGGCAGGAGACAAAAGGACAGTGAGTATAAAGGGGAATTTGAACACATCCTCCGATTTTAAAATTAGTCACAAGATCTGTTCTTTTTCCTTTTTTTTCTGGGGAGATGATTACAGGGGCAGCAACAAGGGTCCTCAGTGACTCCTTTCTCTTCCTTTTCTTTGTTTGGTGGTGACAAAGCTAGGCTAGATGATGCCAGTTTTGGTGGTAACATCCCAGGCACTGTAGTCAGGGGCTGATAGAATGTTCTCCTCTTTGCTCTATCAGACCTCCTTTTTGCTCTATCAGACCCCATCAACAGGTTGACCTTGGCCAGTCAAGGTCAGTGAGCTTTGTCACAGCTGGCTTGATCTGGGGCCTACTGGCCTGGACATCCACCATGCACATGAGCACCGAGTTCTCTTTGATCTTCTTGGCTGACTTGGTCCTTAGGGGAGTTTGAGGATGGAACAGTCTCGGAGCTTGTCCCTCTTGGTGGTACTCTGGAGACAGGCCAGTGTCTCATCTGCTGGAATGTGGATGATGTACATGTCTTTTTTGTTTGTTTGTTTGTTTTGTTTCGGGTAGGATAGATGCTTTTCAGCACTATCTTCTTGGCCTTTGATTTGGCTTCAATTTTGGGAGGAACAAGGGCTTCCTCCTTCGCTTTTTTAGCATTAGCTTTGTGGAAATGTGTTTTTCCTTTTAAAAATAACCTTCCCATGATTAAAAAAATAAGTAAAATACTATTTATGGTAGAAATTTTGGAAAACATAGAAGTTATTTTAAAAATTGTAAATATATCCTCAGATATAAGCAGTTTTATGTTTATTATGTGATGTATATTTCATGTTCTCCCTAATGAATATGTACCTTCATGCTGAATACAGACTTGTATCCAGAGGTTTCACTTTCTGTGTGAGCATTTCTCCCATGTCATTGTATATTCTTAAAATGACTTTCCTGGTTGCATCTTCCATGCATGGATCTGCTGCTGTGAACTCAATCTTTTGTCCCCCATTTAGCTTGTTTGCAGCCTTCTACCATCATGGATGACACCATCCTGACTCTCCTTGTATGCTTAATCTTGGCTGGCTAGCATCTCTGACTGTTTCAGCTGGCAAGCATTTCTCAAGGTTGAAGTGTGGGACCGAGTGCCCCATTTGCTCAAACCAAAATCCTGACCACCTCCTCGACTTTGTCCTTTCCCTGATGCTCTGCCCTTGGGAGACGTTCCGACTTACTAAGTGTTTGAAAGTGTGTGTGATGTGGTCCCTTCCAAAGCATCCAGATGCTTCCCCATAGCGGCCCCACATCCAGTTTATGACTCTGTCTTTCCCAGTCCCGTGTTGTTTCACACCTCCCCACCCTAGCCTAGTGCTTCTAGGACTCTGGGTATTTAGAGATCACCTTCATGGTTTTTCCATTTTTCCATACCACCTGTACCATTATCTAATCTTTATTTTTCAGATAAACTATTACTTAAAAAGTGGATTTTATTGTGGTTTTGATTTGTATTTCCCTGATGCCGAGTGATGTGGAGCACTTTTTCATGTGTCTGTTCGCCATCTGGATGTCTTCTTTGCAGAAATGTCTGTTCATGTCCTCTGC